>NC_139993.1:51346245-51368745 GCF_964263955.1 Coregonus lavaretus | reverse complement strand
CGTGGGAATATGATGCCATTTGGGACGCCACCCCATCTCAATGTGACTGCAGTTGAGATTATCCACGTGATTTGCTGTGGGATCATAAACTTCCTGGTGTAGTGTGGCAGGGAGTGACGTGACTGTTAAACGCTGTTCATCATTCATATTTAACTATTCTGTAGTCATTTATTACATTCAGTGCTTCACAGTCCTGAGAGCCTCCGCTGCCACTCCCTCTGTCTCTCTATCTTCCTCTTCTCCTTCGCTCCCTTCCTCTGTCTCTGTCCCCATCCCACCTCTATCATTCCTTTCTCTCACCCCCTCCTTCCCCAATGCCTCTCCTCCATCCTTCCCTCTTTTTTCCTCCCTCCAACCTTTACCTATCCCCTCCCTCCTCTCACATCCCTCCACTTCCTCCTCCTATCCACTCCACTTTTCCACCTCCCCCCTCCCTCCCTCCCTCCTCCTCTCCCTCTCCTCCCATCCCCCCTCCTCACTCCCTCCCTCCCTCCTATACCTCCTCCCTCCCTCCCTCCTATACCTCCTCCCTCCCTCCCTCCTATACCTCCTCTCTCCCTCCCTCCTATACCTCCTCCTTTCCCCCCTCCTCCCTCCCTCCCTCCCTCCTATACCTCCTCCCTCCCTCCCTCCTATACCTCCTCCCTCCCTCCCTCCTATACCTCCTCCCTCCCTCCCTCCCTCCTATACCTCCTCCCTCCCTCCCTCCTATACCTCCTCCCTCCCTCCCTCCCTCCTATACCTCCTCCCTCCCTCCCTCCCTCCTATACCTCCTCCCTCCCTCCCTCCTATACCTCCTCCCTCCCTCCCTCCTATACCTCCTCCTCCCTCCCTCCCTCCCTCCTATACCTCCTCCCTCCCTCCCTCCTATACCTCCTCCCTCCCTCCCTCCTATACCTCCTCCCTCCCTCCCTCCTATACCTCCTCCCTCCCTCCCTCCTATACCTCCTCCCTCCCTCCCTCCTATACCTCCTCCCTCCCTCCCTCCCTCCTATACCTCCTCCCTCCCTCCCTCCTATACCTCCTCCCTCCCTCCCTCCTATACCTCCTCCTCTCCTCAGACTGGGCATGTCTCCAGGTGATAGTGTAGACAGAGAGAAGACAGAATAAAGATGACAAGTACTTTTGGATCAGTCCCTAGCCATATGGGCCAGGGACAAACCACTGGGCTTTGCTAGATGAATAATACACATCATGGTTGCTTTCCAAATAGCACCTCTTCCGTATTTAGTGCACTACTTTTGACTAGGGCCTATATATGTTAGTGTTTCCTTTATTTTGGCAGTTACCTGTATGACCTCTGAAGAAAATAAAGAAAGACTGCATGATGGATAAAGGCTCTTTAGCAGAAAAGTTGGTCAAATAAACCCACAGAAAGGAAACATGACTGTGCGACTTCCTTTTTAATTTGTTTAACGCCTGACCTCTCCTAAAATGTGGGGGAGGATTTTACCCCTATACTTGGATGTATATGTACCATGACCACCCCTATAGATGATGGACCAATCCATCCACCCAAGCTTATCTGTTTCAAATAATGTTTTTCACAAGCAGGACTTGTAACTTGTGAGCTTGTTTCCAATTCAGTGACTTATTATGTGTCATTAATTAACTGACACATAACACCCCAAAATCATTTCAAATTATATTTCAGATTCAATGTATTCCCCTTAGAGGCCTATCTTTATCAAAGAGCCTTTTTTTCTTCTAATGAAAAACATTTGATGAATAGATTCAGTCCCATGGGGTAAGCTATTTGAGGAAGCAGTGTTCAATGTTGAAATAATAATTCCTGGTAATAGCACCAAAGGGACAGACAGCCATCTTTAAAAATAAAATCAATGCGGCCTCCTTGTGCACCCTAGCCAGTTTCCAACACCAATAGGAGTAGAGAGGGAGAAAAGGAGGTCTGAGTTATAACTCTGTACCAGGGCCTTAGCAGTGTAGTCAGGCCCAGAGAAGCCCTTTATAAATCGGTTAATTCCTCCTTCGGCCCTGTGTTCACTGCAGGAACCAGGAACCACTTAATAGGAACCAATCAGGCCTGGCCTGAGCTGTCCATGACAGCTCTTTTCCACAATTCCCATGTCTGGCTCAGACAACTGCAGATCAAGTTGGATTATGATCTTGAATGTGATCGTGATCTTGATTGTGATCAAATTTGATCTCGCCAGAAATAAACAAACCCTTGTGTGTGTAAGATATTCCAGCAGCAGAGTGTTAGTTACACCCCTTGACTTTTCCCATATTTTGTTGTGAATTTAAAATGGATTAAATTGAGGGTTTTGGTCACTGGCTTACACACAATGCCCTATAATGTCAAAGTGGAATTTTGTTTTTCAAAATGTTTACACATTTATTAAAATGCAAAAGCTGAAATGTCTTGAGTCAATAAGTATTCAACCCCTTTGTTATGGCAAGTCTAAATAAGTTCAGGTGTAAACATTTGCTTAACAAATCACATAATAAGTTGTATGGACTCACTCTGTGTGCAATAATAGTGTCTAACATGATATTTGAATTACTATCTCATCTCTGTACCCCACATATACAATTATCTGTAAGGTTCCTCAGTCGAGAAGGGAATTTCAAACACAGATTCAACCACAAAGACTAGGGAGGTTTTCCAATGCCTCGCAAAGAAGGGCACCTAAAAAAGCAGACATTGAATATCCCTTTGAGCATGGTGAAGTTATTAATTACACTTTGAATGGTGTATCAATACACCCAGTCACTACAAAGTTACAGGTGTCCATCCTAAATAATTTACTGGAAAGGGATTTCACCATGAGGCCAATGGTGACTTTAAAACAGTTACAGAGTTTAATGGCTGTGATAGGAGAAAACTGAGGATGGATCAACAACATTGTAGTTACTCCACAATACTAACCTAATTGACGGAGTGAAAATATTCCAAAACATGCATCCTGTTTGCAACAAGGCACTAAAGTAATACTGCAAAAAATGTGGCAAAGCAATTAACTGTTTGTCCTGAATTTTGAAAATAATAATGGGCAAATGTTGTACAATCCAGGTGTGGAAAGCTCTTGGAGACTTACCCAAAAAGACAAACAGCTGTAATCGCTACCAAAGGTGCTTCTACAAAGTATTGACCCAGGGGTGTGAATACTTATGTAAATGAGATACAGTATTTCTATATTTAACTTTCAATACATTTGCAAAAATTTCTAAAAACATGTTTTCACTTTGTTATTATGGGGTATTGTGTGTAGATGGGGGAGACAAAAAATTATATTTAATCCACTTTGAATTCAGGCTGTAACACAGCAACATGTGGAATAAGTCAATGGGTATGAATACTTTCTGAAGGCACTGTATAAAAGTATAACCAAACATGGTTTAAAATGGTATCAAGGTCAGCTTGTTTGTAGAACTGCATGAAAAATGCTTTGAAGGATGCTGGAGTTACAAACAGTACAATAAAACACCTGTGTTATTTTCTTCATATAGTCAAGGATATAAAATACAATACAGCATTTCAACATCAACTATATGTCTCAAAATCGAGTTACTACTGTATCTCTACTGCAGCTTATTTCAACCAGCAGACAGACAGTATTGTTGTGATTGTAACCCTCCAGATTCATTCTCTACTGCCCAGAGTAAAGGAAGCCTCTTGGCACAAAACAGCCCTGCTGTCCCTGATGTGGGGACTAAATCCACTTAGTGGGCTGTGTTGATGGTACAGGAACACCAGTTAGCTGCACACACCAGGGTAACGTCCCAAATAGAACCCTATTCCCTATATAGTGCACTACTTTTGACCAGAGCCCATGCAACAGTGTGCCATTTGGGACGCAGCCCAGCATAGCTATTATCACAGCTAGCCATCAGCAGTCAGTGACTTCCTTATTCCAGCCGCTCTGTACCACAATATTTCTGCACTGAGTGATAAAGCCAGGCCTGACCACAGACCACTGGAACTAGACTGTGTGGGGCCCCTGTCTCATCTCCACGACAGCGTGATGGTTGCAGTGACACGCGTTGGACTGCCACAGCGATGTCATTACTCCTCGCTTGGCGTAATCTGACATGGGTCACAGAGATGGCGGCTATGTTAGGGAAGGAGGGAGATCACTCTGGCCTGTTGAGTCAGGTAATAATCTCTCTCCCTCCCTCCCTCCCTCCCTCCCTCCCTCTCTCTCTCTCCTCTCTCTCCTTCTCACAATCCTCTCTATTTCACTCCCTCTCTCCCATTCCCTTTCTCTCTCTCCTCTCTCTACATGAAAACATTGCCTCTCCTTTCTGTGAAGGGAGGCTGAGGAGGCTGTGAAGGCTTTACCTTCTGCTGCTCTGCTCTGTGGTGCACATACACACACACACACACCATATCTGTTATGACATGTTGAAGCCCCAGGACTACCTTCTCTCTCCCCCTGCTGTCTGATAATGAGAGAGACGTGATCCACCATCCTCTACTCTCACCGCTCTGCTCTCTACTTCCTCTCCTCTCCTCTCCTCTCCTCTCCTCTCCTCTCCTCTCCTCCAGTCTCCCTCTACTCTCACCGCTCTGCTCTCTCCACTCCTCCTCTCCTCTCTCCTCTCCTCCAGTCCCCCTCTACTCTCACCGCTCTGCTCTCTCCTTCACTCCTCCTCTCCTCTCCTCTCCTCCAGTCCCCCTCTACTCTCACCGCTCTGCTCCTTCACTCTCTCCTCTCCTCCAGTCCCCCTCTACTCTCACCACTCCCTCCTTCACTCCTCCTTGAATCTCTCCTCTCCTCCAGTCCTCCTTTACTCTCTCCTCTCCTCATCTTCTCCACTCCTCCTTTACTCTCTCCTCTCCTCCTCTCCTCCAATTATCCTTTACTCTCACAGCTCTCTCCTCTCTTCCATCTCCTCCCCTCCCTGTCTCAGCTCAACCACAGGGAACAAACAGGAGTTCTGTCTAAAACATCACTGCTTTCTTTGTCACATCCCCCTGATCCCAAACCTTCACATGCTGACGTACAGTAAGGTGTGAGGGAGCAACGTGACCCAAGCACGATCCTTCTCTCTTTCGATCTATGAGTCAGCCTAGAGTCAGCCATCAGCCATCGTCCTTCTCCTGAACACATCACACTGCATACACCAGGAGGTTGTCTTCACTCTGTACTCAGAGAGCACGTCTGCCAATCATACTGGCTGCAGCAGCACTAAGGTCCAACACAGACAGAACCCTATTCTCTACATAGTGCACTACTTTTGTCCAGAGCCCTATGGCTGCCCTATGGATGCATCCTAAATGGCACCCTACCCTATGTAGAGCCCTATGAGCCCTGGTAAAAAGTAGTGCACTATGTAGGGGATTGGGTGCCATTCGAGAGGCAGATTAAGACTGATCAGAGACCAGTCTATTACATGCTACATAGACCCCCTGCCTGGCTTCATCTCTCTATCTCTCTGTCCGCAAGCTATCTGCATACATCTACATCAGACTGATGTTAATCCCACCATTAATCTGATCCTAGATCAGCAGATACCGATCCCTGTTAACACCAATTAACTCAGCACCCAGCCACACTCCTAACAAGGCCTTTGGTAGTTCTGAGGATGCGTCCCAAAGGGCACCCTATTCCCCCATATGGCTGTGGTCAAAAGTAGTGCACTACATAGGAAATAGGGCGCCATTTGGGATGCAGACTGAAGCCTTGTAAAATAAGGCTTGGGAGTTTTGCGTGACAGCCAGGAAGGAAGCCAGCCAGCCTGATGGTATCTACAATATCGTCTTCTAGTCCAGACAATGTGCTCCTAGGTGATTTGGAAAAACCCTGGCAGCAGGACATATTTTTGTGCATATATTTCTCTATCAATTTGAGTGTGGATTAAATAATTGCTGTTGGACATCATCTTTAATCTTCCCACTGGCAGGAAATAAAAAAAAACATTTCACACAGACCCACCTACAGTAGCTTTAAAAATCAATTCCTGCAGATAGATTGTAAATTCATGGCCGGAAAGCGTAATCAAATAAAGATGTCAAGACACATTCTTGGCCCAGTGTAATCAGAACATCTAACAGCTACCGGCAAATCCCAAACTGACTTCTTGTTTGTATTTCATCAACCAAGCAGTAGGCTACCTGAAGGAGCAGGGCATAAAACGCTCTCTCCACTCTGACATGCAACCAGGCTGGTCCTCTGGGATCAGTAGTGCACACATCCAGACATGGCTGGAATCTGCATGGACATACTGTATTAAGCAATGGTGATCAAGACAGAGGAACCCATTGTGGTGAGATGAAGAGAACAAGAGAGAAAGAAAGACAGAGGGAAAGAGAGTGTGTGTGTGTGTGTGTGTGTGTGTGTGTGTGTGTGTGTGTGTGTGTGTGTGTGTGTGTGCGTAGATAGTGTATGTGAGTGAGAGAGCGAGAGAAAGCTACAAATAAAATTATTGAGAGAGAGAGCGACAGAGAGAAGGAGTGAGCGAGGTGTATCCTACCTTCCAGGACGGTGAGTTTGGCGCTGGTGTTGATCTCTCCCACACTGTTGGTGGCAGTACACTCATAGATGGCCTCGTCCCTGTGAGTCCGCAGGGGCTGGATACGCAGGACGGACCCTGAGCCGTCATCAAACTCTATCACCTGAACACAAGGGTGGGTAGAGGAGAGAAAAAGCAATCAGACCCATGGTTGTCCTGTAACTAAGATTCAAATCTAAACTGATTTAAACAGTCATCTTAACATGGGCATCCCTTTGATCGCTATTTCAGTTACAGGAACATCAGAGCCCTGATGAGTACCAGCCCATTGAGCCCAGTGAATACTCCTGGTTTGATCATTAACAGGGGGACTAATACAGGGCTAAGGTAACTGCTACTTTCTATTTAGCTAGGAGGAACTGGAGTTATAATAAGAGTCTGCACAAGCAGATCAGAAGAGGCAAACCTGACCAGTACTCAAACTCCATCAGTACTATTAATAAACCATCTCAAATAGAGACTACATCTTATCTAATCTCAACTGCAAAGGACCGTCCGGTATTGCATGACCTTGCTGTGGCCCTACGCTCCTCAGGGAGTGAAGAGGAGTAAGTAAGTCTGATCTGATACAATCACCCAATTAGAGAGAAGTTTGTTATATGAAATGAGCCTGAGTGGAGAGCAGGCATTTCAGGAAGGCCTTTCAGGAAGCCAGCCTTTAGGGGGGTAAAGAATCAGAGGTCAGAGGTTCCTTACGCTGCAGTGGAAAGTGGTTGACCTAAACATCCACATGACAGTGAGAACATTCCTGAACATTCAGAGGAGCACACCTGGGTTCAAACTGTATCTGAAATATTTCGATCACTTTGAGCGTTCACTTGAGCCTGCCTAGCGTGCCAGATAGGCTAGGTTTTCACTGAAGGGGCTATTCTTCCCTTGGTCCCATTGCGCCAGGCAAGCTCAATCAAGCAATGCTAAAGTATTTGAAAGATTTCAAATACTATTTGAACCCAGGTCCTCTCCTCTCTCCCCCTGGGCCCACTGCTCTCCCATGCTCTCCCACACCTCCACACGACTGCACACAGAGCAGGGCTCAGTTTGAGGAGTGCCGTGCAGACAGGTGGAAGATATTTCCTATTAATCACGTCAGTGTGAGCTGAGTGTCTGCATCTGTGGAAGGACCCATGTTGAGACCGCTTCACTTGAAACCATTTCTACTAGCTGGCAGCTAATGGGCCTCCCTGCTGCTACTGCTTTTAGCGTATGCCTGTCTGTCTGTCTGTCTGTCTGTCTGTCTGTCTGTCTGTCTGTCTGTCTGTCTGTCTGTCTGTCTGTCTGTCTGTCTGTCTGTCTGTCTGTCTGTCTGTCTGTCTGTCTGTCTGTCTGTCTGTGTCTGTCTGCCTGTCTGTCTGTCTGTCTGTCTGCCTGCCTACCTGGTCTGTCTGTCTGTATGCCTGCCTACCTGGTCTGTCTGTCTGTCTGTATGCCTGCCTACCTTGTCTGTCTGTCTGTCTGTCTGTCTGTCTGTCTGTCTGTCTGTCTGTCTGCCTGCCTGCCTACCTGGTCTGTCTGTCTGTCCACTTACCTGGTCTGTCTGCCTGTCTGTCTGTATGCCTGCCTACCTGGTCTGTCTGTCTCTGTCTGTATGTCAGCCTGCCTACCTGGTCTGTCTGTCTGTCTGTCTTTCTGCCTGCCTACCTGGTCTGTCTGTCTGTCTGTCTGTCTGTCTGTCTGTCTGTCTGTCTGTCTGTCTGTCTGTCTGTCTGTCTGTCTGTCTGTCTGTCTGTCTGTCTGTCTGTCTGTCTGTCTGTCTGTCTGTCTGCCTGCCTGCCTACCTGGTCTGTCTGTCTGTCTGTCTGTTTGCCTGCCTACCTGGTCTGTCTGTCTGTATGCCTGCCTACCTGGTCTGTCTGTCTGTCTCTCTGTCTGTCTCTCTGTCTGTCTGTCTGCCTGCCTTGTCTGAGCAGGATGGCATACATCCGCATTGCTTCAGATGCTGGAAGAAAAAGCAGACAGAGCGAGAGGAGGAGGTGGTCACTGAACTGACACAGACAAACAGACTTTTCCAATACTCTCTCTCAAGTGTTGACATGGCGGCGGAGGGGATGGCTGTCGTTTTATGGACTCTTAACCAACCGTGCTATTTTGTGTGATTTTTCGCATTGTTTGTAACTTATTTTGTACATAATGTTGCTGTTACCATCTCTTATGACCGAAAAGAGCTTCTGGACATCAGAACAGCGATTACTCACCTTGAACTGGAAGAATCATTTTTATTTAATGAGTCGGACGAAAGGGATTTCCTCCAGACACCCGACAGGGCCCACATCCCCGTCATTCGCAGTAGAAAGAAAATGAGATATCGCGGAAGGAGATCGGGGTGCTTGGTAAGGAGCCGGCGACGAGTGGCTAATCTGCCTTTGCCATCGATACTATTGGCCAACTTACAATCGCTTGATAATAAAGTGGACGAACTACAGGCACGTATATCCTACCAACGGGACATTAAAAACTGTAATATCTTATGTTTCACCGAGTCGTGGCTGAACGAAGACATGAATAACATACAGCTGGCGGGTTATACACTGTATCGGCAGGATAGAACAGCAACCTCTGGTAAGACAAGGGGTGGCGGTCTATGTATATTTATAAACAACAGCTGGTGCACGATATCTAAGGAAGTCTCGAGGTTTTGCTCGCCTGAGGTAGAGTATCTCATGATAAGCTGTAGACCACACTATCTACCAAGAGAGTTTTCATCTATATTCTTCGTAGATGTCTATTTACCACCACAAACCGATGCTGGCACTAAGACCGCACTCAATGAACTTTTTCGGCCATAAGCAAACAGGAAAACGCTCATCCAGAGGTGGCGCTCCTAATGGCCGGGGACTTTAATGCAGGGAAACTTAAATTTGTTTACCTCATTTCTACCAGCTGTTAAATGTGCAACCAGAGGGAAAAAACTCTAGACCACCTTTACTCCACACACAGAGACGCGTACAAAGCTCTCCCTCGACCTCCATTTGGCAAATCTGACCATAATTCTATCCCCTGATTCCTGCTTACAAGCAAAAACTTGTGACACCGTCAATAACACCAGTGACTCCGTCAATAAAAAAAGTGGTCAGATGAAGCAGATGCTAAGCTACAGGACTCTTTTGCTAGCACAGACTGGAATATGTTCCGGGATTCTTCCGATGGCATTGAGGAGTACACCACATCAGTCACTGGCTTCATCAATAAGTGCATCGATTACGTCATACCCACAGTGACTGTACGTACATACCCCAACCAGAAGCCATGGATTACAAGCAACATCCGCACTGAGCTAAAGGGTAGAGCTGCCGCTTTCAAGGAGCGGGACTCTAACCCGGAAGCATATAAGAAATCCCGCTATGCCCTCCGACAAACCATCAAACAGGCAAAGCATGACGACTGTGTGATCACGCGCTCCGTAGCCGATGTGAGTAAGACCTTTAAATAGGTCAACATTCACAAGGCCGCATTTTCAACCTCTCCATGTCTGAGTTTGTAATACCAACATGTTTCAAGCAGACAACCATAGTCCCTGTGCCCAAGAACACTAGGGTAACCTGCCTAAATGACTATCGAACCGTAGCACTCACGTCTGTTGCCATGAAGTGCTTTCAAAGGCTGGTCATGGCTCACCTCAACACCATTATCCCAGAAACCCTAGACACACTCCAATTTGCATACCGCCCCAACAGATCTACAGATGATGCAATCACTATTGCGCTCCACACTTCCCTTTCACACCTGGACAAATGGAACACCTATGTGAGAATGCTATTCATTGACTACAGCTCAGTGTTCAACACCATAGTGCCCTCAAAGCTTATCACTAAGCTAAGGACCCTGGGAATAAACACCTCCCTCTGCAACTGGATCCTGGACTTCCTGACAGGCCGCCCCCCAGGTGGTAAGGGTAGGTAACAACACATCCGCCACGCTGATCGTCAACACGGGGGCCCCTCAGGGGTGCGTGCTCAGTCCCCTCCTGCACTCCCTGTTCACTCATGACTGCATGGCCAGGCACGACTCCAACACCATCATTAAGTTTGCCGATGACACAACATCGTCTGATCACCGACAATGACGAAACAGCCTATAGGGAGGAGGTCAGAGACCTGGCCGTGTGGTGCCAGGACAACAACCTCTCCCTCAACGTGATCAAGACAAAGGAGATGATTGTGGACTACAGGAAAAAGAAGAGGACTGAGCACGCCCCCATTCTCATCGACGGGGCTGTAGTGGAGCAGGTTGAGAGCTTCAAGTTCCTTGGTGTCCACATCACCAACAAACTAACATTGTCCAAACACACCAAGACAGTCGTAAAGAGGGCACGACAAAACCTATTCCCTCTAAGGAGACTGAAAAGATTTGGCATGGGTCGTCAGATCCTCAAAAGGTTCTACAGCTGCACCATTGAGAGCATCCTGACTGGTTGCATCATGGCCTGGTATGGCAACTGCTCGGCCTCCGACCGCAAGGCACTACAGAGGGTAGTGCGTACGGCCCAGTACATCACTGGGGCCAAGCTTCCTGCCATCCAGGACCTCTATACCAGGCCCTAAAAATGGTCAAAGACTCCAGCCACCCTAGTCATAGACTGTTCTCTCTGCTACCACATGGCAAGTGGTACCGGAGCGCCAAGTCTAGGTCCAAGAGGCTTCTAAACAGCTTCTACCCCCAAGCCATAAGACTCCTGAACATCTAATCAAATGGCTATCCAGACACTGCTGCTACTCTCTGTTTATTATCTATGCATAGTCACTTTAATAACTCTTCCTACATGTACATATTACCTCAATTACCTCGACTAACCGGTGCCCCAGCACATTGACTCAGTACCGGTACACCCTGTATATAGCCTCGCTATTGTTATTTTTACTGCTGCTCTTTAATTATTTGTTACTTTTATTTATTATTATTATTATTATTTTTTTTGGTGATTTTCTTTAGTATTCATGACTGTAAGTCGCTTTGGATAAAAGCGTCTGCTAAATGGCATATTATTATTATTATTATTAAAACTGCATTGTTGGTTAAGGGCTTGTAAGCATTTCACTGTAAGGTCTACTACACCTGTTGTATTCGGCGCATGTGACAAATAAAATGTGATTTGATTTTTTTATTTGATCTATGTGGTTGAGTGGTGCTTTGAAACATAGAATAAGAATGAATCTATTAATGTAATTTGGAAAGGACTACTCTGTCTGCTTGGGCTTCCTACAGTGTTTCTTAACATTTCTGTACTGGCAAGCTCATCCATTCTCATTTATGGATGAGAATTACGTAGCTATGTAGCTCAAATCTGGTGCAATATCGTCCTTGTCAAATAAAGAAATAAAATACAATAGTAAAGTAGATCATGTACCTCAAAGCGCTGAGAGCTGACTTTCTTGCCCTTCTTCATCCAGGTGATGCGTGGCTTGGGATCGCCCACCGCCTGGCAAACGAAGGACGCCACTCCTCCCGAAATACCTGTCTGGTCGTCTGGAGACTTGATGAAACTGGGCATGCCTGGGAGAGAGAGAGATAGAGAGAGGACAACTAAAGTACATCAATCAAATTTCACACTAGACCCCAAATTGCAAGCAGCAGCACAGTGGCATGGAAAAACTCCCCTCAGAGCGCAGATAATCAATTGCAGTACGGTTCTAGAAACATAAAGCCCTCTACTTTCATAGACTATATATACAAAAGTATGTGAACACCCCCTTTTAATTTTTTTTTTAAAATCTCAAATGCAAAAGATACACTTACGGTACATTGTTTAACCGTTTTAACACAGTTGCAGCCGACAGTTTTTTCAGTGACAACACGTTTGTGGCGTCCGTCTTCCGTTTACACACAGGTGTTAGGAGACGCAGATAGCTAATTAGCACAGGGATGCCTCTGTCTTCCGTAAACAAGCACTGTAACATGGAAATATGGCCGTGTGGGAACCCTAACCCTATAAAAGTGTGTAGTAATTTAACCTTTTGTTTTTAGAATTTTTTTCTCTCGCTGATATGAAAGATACGTTCCTTATGTTTCCAAAACCGTACCGCAAGTGATGCGTTTTAACATTCAGAACGAGCGTCGTGGCTTTTAGCAAAACTCCTCCGGCCAGCAGATACTATCGTCAATAGGCGCTAGTTAGCATCTATGAATGGGTTAGGTAACATTGTGAAACAAAGTGTATCAGACACGAGTCATACTCAAGGCGCAATCCATTCTGAGGGACTCCCAGCATCCTTTGTTTGACAAATTTACGATGCTTCCCTCAGAGCGCAGATACAGGCTCCATAAGTTTAAAACTAACAGGTCTACACTCTCCTTCATCCCAGCTGCTATCAGCTTCCTCAACAAGCTGTAGTAGTATTGTGTGCAGTGTACATATTGCTGTATATACTGGTTTTGGTGTATATTAATGTCAAGTGTTCATTATGTTGTTTAACACATGCTGCAAAATGAATTGCTCCTCTGGGATAATAAATACTCTACTCTACTCTGCTCTACTATACTCTACTCTACCCTTCTCGACTCTACTACTCCCTAGAAAGACAAAACCTAATGAGGAATCAGAGAGGAGGCTGATCCTCTGCTGACTGTACCAAGTAGACGTTAGGACCATCAAGGCCAGACAGAGAGAAAGAGAAAGACAACAATAACACAGGAGTTGGCAGCTGACACTGACACCACTGACACCAAACTGCCTGCAGCTAAACCAAACCAAACCAAAAGTCAAAAAAGCCTGCGAACCAAAACCGTCCAGTGCTGTACTGTCCTTTCTGTCATGTGTTGGGTTGTTGCTGTACTTGACATACCACTTCCAGTGCCTGTAAGACTCTCTCATTAATTATGATACAAAACTAGCATATACTAATATAAATCTTAAATATCCTCCTTTATCGTGCCTGAATAAACATGTGGGATTAACCCAAGCCCTAGGCTTGACCATTTAGGAACAACAAGTCTCTCTTCCTCCCAAAAGGCACCCTATTCCCTATGTAGTACACTACTAAAGTAGTGCACTAAATAGGGAATAGAATGTCATTTAGGATGCAGTCTGTGTCTCATATCTCAGAGGAGGGGGTATCAAACGGAACACAATTAACTGTCTGGGATGACACACCATCATATTAAAGCTCCATGGCAACAAACATTAGAGGGATAATGATGAGACAGAGATGTAATTAAATATTCCACTGAACTCGTCAGAGCACCACCGCTGCAGGCTAACACATGCACACACACACACACACACACACACACACTGGGCTATCACAAATATATGCCGACAAAACATACAGTATTCTCCCTGGGTTCTCTAGCTACGTCTCTCTCTGTGTGTGTGTGTGTGTGTGTGTGTGGGTGTGTGTGTATGTGTGTGTGTGTGTGTGTGTGCTGGCATGCATGTGTACATGTGTATCTCGGTTCCTGGTAGTAGATGCATTATGCAGAGCTATGCCTGCCCTTGGGGAATCAGGTCTGTTTTCAGAGAGCAGGAGGGATGAGTATGTCAGTGTCTCTGTGTTAGGGTGCAGTTACAGGCTGTGTCCCAAATGGAATCCTATTCCCTAAAAATAGTGCACTTCTTTTTATCAGGGCCCATAGGGCATTATTTAGGGAATAGGGTGACACTTGGGACAGCCACAGTATCTGTAGGGTAAGGAAGGGTTAATAAAACGTGATGTGTGGGCGCTAGATGTAGGGGGTGGTGAGTAGGGTTGAATATTGTCCCGTTATTTTACAAATGTTCCATCCCGAGAATAAATCACTTTTCTCTTCCGGGTAACCCGGTATTTCCCGCCAAAAGCAGAAGTGTCATTCAAAAGCATTATAAAACATATAAATATGTCTGGATTTGACTAGAACTTTGATCAGCATGAAAATTCTAACCTGATGCTACCTGAGCCTGATGAGCCATATATTAAATGCATTTTAACCCTAACCCTAACCCTAACCCTAACCCTAACCCAAGCCCAAAAAAGTCAAAATGATTGTGCAGTTATCCAATACATATATGATATAGGCTACTGCACATTACGCAGTAGCCTATAAAAACATAAAAGCCCATTGATGTAATTAGCTATATACTCTCTCAGGTAAATAAATGAAACTAGCTCCAGTAGGCTAATCTTTTTGAGTACTGTATTGTATTATACTGTATTATATGGACTGGAATTACGCACATTGTTCAAACCATGATGAAGCAAATGAGAACATGCGATTCTGGTGCAGCACATGCGGACTACAATTATAGGCTAGTGAATTTAAATTAATCATTTTCATTTAGAAATATATTGGAGGTAGGCTGACGCATAGACCTATATACCGTTCATAATGTTTATCCTAATGTTATTAGCCTACCTCCAATAAGTTTTGCTGTCCTTATCTTCATCATTCTAATGACATCCTTGAAAAATATAGGACTAGAATTAGATGCAGAAGGATTTCACTTCTCTTCACGAAGATTGACTGGTTATGGGTCTGAACAAATAACTGCTATAGCCTACCGCCATCGCACATTCGTGCTTCTTTCAAACTACCTGTGAGTTCTATTGGCTGCTATTGTTAACATTCATCAAAAAAGAGCTTGCATCCATCTTCGAATAGTCTATTGGTACAAGAAATGCTATAAAAAGAATGTCCAGTAAGCTATTATAGTCTAGCTTTTTGTGCATGGGACTCCAAGAGCTAAGGAGCGTTTTTTAAAGAGAGACCAGCGGAGCACAGGTGGTTGCGTATTGCGCAAGAGACAGCGGCTATAAATTATAAGCTTATTATGCATAACCCATAATTAATTAGCTAAATATAAGGCTAATACTGCATTGAATTTATTACCTGAAAGAGGTAGGCTAGGACATCTATATATAGGGCTATATATCAATCTAGAACACGATTATCTATTTTGGATGTAATTTGAATGGAGTTGATGGAGAGAGAGAAAGACCGCAAGAGTGCTCGCGTGTGCACTGATTTAAAGCAATGATATTCGAGTGATAGGCTGTTTTAAAACTCTGCAGCTGCAATAAAAAATGTACATTCTTTACAATTAAAAAATAAGGTGATACCCGAAAGCCAGATGGAGATGGGTAAATCAGACACGAATTTGGTCTACGGGGGGAAAAAAAGTAGTGGGGAAAAAAGTATTTAGTCAGCCACCAATTGTGCAAGTTCTCCCACTTAAAAAGATGAGAGAGGGCTGTAATTTTCATCATAGGTACACGTCAACTATGACAGACAAATTGAGAGAAAAAAAATCCAGAAAATCACATTGTAGGATATTTAATTAATTTATTTGCAAATTATGGCGGAAAATAAGTATTTGGTCACCTACAAATAAGCAACAGTTCTGGCTCTCACAGACCTGTAACTTCTTCTTTAAGAGGCTCCTCTGTCCTCCACTCGTTACCTGTATTAATGGCACCTGTTTGAACTTGTTATCAGTATAAAAGACACCTGTCCACAACCTCAAACAGTCACACTCCAAACTCCACTATGGCCAAGACCAAAGAGCTGTCAAAGGACACCAGAAACAAAATTGTAGACCTGCACCAGGCTGGGAAGACTGAATCTGCAATAGGTAAGCAGCTTGGTTTGAAGAAATCAACTGTGGGAGCAATTATTAGGAAATGGAAGACATACAAGACCACTGATAATCTCCCTCGATCTGGGGCTCCACGCAAGATCTCACCCCGTGGGGTCAAAGTGATCACAAGAACGGTGAGCAAAAATCCCAGAACCACACGGGGGGACCTAGTGAATGACCTGCAGAGAGCTGGGACCAAAGTAACAAAGCCTACCATCAGTAACAAACTCGCCGCCAGGGACTCAAATCCTGCAGTGCCAGACGTGTCCCCCTGCTTAAGCCAGTACATGTCCAGGCCCGTCTGAAGTTTGCTAGAGTGCATTTGGATGATCCAGAAGAGGATTGGGAGAATGTCATATGGTCAGATGAAACCAAAATAGAACTTTTTGGTAAAAACTCAACTCGTCGTGTTTGGAGGACAAAGAATGCTGAGTTGCATCCAAGGAACACCATACCTACTGTGAAGCATGGGGGTGGAAACATCATGCTTTGGGGCTGTTTTTCTGCAAAGGGACCAGGACGACTGATCCGTGTAAAGGAAAGAATTAATGGGGCCATGTATCGTGAGATTTTGAGTGAAAACCTCCTTCCATCAGCAAGGGCATTGAAGATGAAACGTGGCTGGGTCTTTCAGCATGACAATGATCCCAAACACACCGCCCGGGTAACGAAGGAGTGGCTTCGTAAGAAGCATTTCAAGGTCCTGGAGTGGCCTAGCCAGTCTCCAGATCTCAACCCCATAGAAAATCTTTGGAGGGAGTTGAAAGTCCGTGTTGCCCAGCGACAGCCCCAAAACATCACTGCTCTAGAGGAGATCTGCATGGAGGCATGGGCCAAAATACCAGCAACAGTGTGTGAAAACCTTGTGAAGACTTACAGAAAACGTTTGACCTGTGTTATTGCCAACAAAGGGTATATAACAAAGTATTGAGAAACTTTTGTTATTGACCAAATACTTATTTTCCACCATAATTTGCAAATATATTCATTAAAAATCCTACAATGTGATTTTCTGGAAAAAATATTCTCATTTTGTCTGTCATAGTTGACGTGTACCTATGATGAAAATTACAGGCCTCTCTCATCTTTTTAAGTGGGAGAACTTGCACAATTGGTGGCTGACTAAATACTTTTCCCCCCCACTGTATTACTGTTGCTGCAGCAAATGTAGGCCTACCTGTCACAAGAAAAAAAGTTAACATGATGAGATGATACTGTAGGTCTACATGCATTGTAAACTGCGCTCCATACTGAGATGGGCTGTCTGTCCCCACCCTGAACGTTGATTCATCATGCAGAGGCTGTAGAGAAGCCAGATTTAGACATTGCATCTAATTTAACAGTTCCATTACACGCCATGCTTTTCATATCAATAATTTATTATATTTTACCAGTTTCTCGCAGTTATTTATCCCGGGAAAAGGGAGTGGTTTTGGGCTGTAAATCCCGGTAAATCTCGGTAACCGGGTTCCCGCCATTCAACCCTAGTAGTGAGGCATAGCCGACTGTAGTGTAGTTATCCACATCTGTAGTGTAGTTACCCACATCTGTAGTGTAGTTACCCACATCTGTAGTGTAGTTATCCACATCTGTAGTGTAGTTACCCACATCTGTAGTTTAGTTACCCACATCTGTGGTGTAGTTACCCCCATCTGTAGTGTAGTTACCCCATCTGTAGTGTAGTTACCCACATCTGTAGTGTAGTTACCCACATCTGTAGTGTAGTTAACCACATCTGTAGTGTAGTTACCCACATCTGTAGTAGTTACCCACATCTGTAGTGTAGTTACCCACATCTGTAGTGTAGTTACCCACATCTGTGGTGTAGTTACCCACATATGTAGTGTAGTTACCCACATCTGTAGTGTAGTTACCCACATCTTTCTCTCTTTTTTCCCTCTCTCCATCCATCCCTTTTCTCTTGCCCCAAAAGATCCTCCTGGCCTTAGCGTTTCTCCTAAACAGAGTGCTTATTTCACCGCAGTAACTCTGACAGTGACACTAAGGGAGCGTTGAGCTGTCCTCTCCGCTCTGTGCTGTACTGTGATGATGTAATGGTGGCCATGTTCCACTCTGTAGACTCTGCAGACAGTGTCTTGGTCTCAAATGGCACCCTGTTTCCCTGTAAATTGGCCCCATCCATAATGGCTGTCAATACTAGTTTAACTAATATTGTTTCCCTTTGTGACTACATACTAACCAAGAGGCCAACAATACTGTCCGTTAGAACTACACTAAGCCCTAAACCCACACTGCTAGAGCTATGACAAATCCCATGAAGTAATGTAGAATTCATTTCATCATCAACATCAAAGACAACACTCCATGTCTAACCGTTCTCTCTAATAGGTATGTATAGCTGTGTGTATACAACACAGTGAGTGGGATCCCTATGGAGGAATAGCAATTAAACTGGGTATCACATATTGGGAAAGAATTACACCCTGCCTAGGCACAGCTATGGTGATATCGCAGCCACAGCGCTCTCTCTCTCGCTCTCTCACCACTCAGAGGGGAATGAGAAATACACTGGACATAACATTAGGAACACCTTCCTAATATTTTCCCCTCAGAACAGCCTCAATTCGTTGGGACATGGACTCTACAAGGTGTTGAAAGCATTCCACATGGATGCTGGCCCATGTTGACTCCAATGCTTCCAACAGTTGGCTGGATGTCCTTTGGGTGGTGGACCATTCTTGATGCACACGGGAAACTGTTGAGCTTGAAAAATCCAGCACTGTGGCAGTTCTTGACACAAACCGGTGCGCCTGGCACCTACTACCATACCCCGTTCAAACACACTTAAATATTTTGTCTTGTCCATTCACCCTCTGAATGGCACACATACACAATCCATGTCTCAAGGTTTAAGAATACTTATTTAACCTGTCTCCTCCCCTTCATGTACACTGATTGACTTGGATTTAACAAGTGACATCAATAAGGGATCATAGCTTTCCCCTGGTCAGCCTATGTCATGGAAAGAGCAGGTGTTCCTAACACTTTGTACACTCAGTGTACATTTAGCAGACACTCTTATCCAGAACAACAACTAGGGTTAAGGGCACATCAACAGATGTTTCACTTAGTCAGCTCAGGGATTTGAACCAGTAACCTTTTGGTTATTGGCCACACACGTAACCGCTAAGCTACCTGCCTAGACCGATGTAAGTGCCTTCTGTTTGACAGTCTGATTTGTTTCATCTTAACCTAAATGAGAAAGCGACAATCGTTCTTAATAAACCCACCATATTGAGGGAACTACAGTAACAGCATGACTGAAGCAGTGCACCACCATGGGCAATAGTGTGTAATTCCACTAGGGAACCGAGTTTCCCCCTGCATGAACCCAGGCTTAAAGAAACAAGAACACAGCCCAGTCTCTAAGGGACAGGATAGATAGATACCACTGTCTGTCTGTCTGTCTGTCTGTCTGTCTGTCTGTCTGTCTGTCTGTCTGTCTGTCTGTCTGTCTGTCTGTCTGTCTGTCTGTCTGTCTGTCTGTCTGTCTGTCTGTCTGTCTGTCTGTCTGTCTGTCTGTCTGTCTGTCTGTCTGTCTGTCTGTCTGTCTGTCTGTCTGTCTGTCTGTCTGTCTGTCTGTCTGTCTGTCTGTCTGTCTGTCTGTCTGTCTGTCTGTCTGTCTGTCTGTCTGTCTGTCTGTCTGTCTGTCTGTCTGTCTGTCTGTCTGTCTGTCTGTCTGTCTGTCTGTCTGTCTGTCTGTCTGTCTGTCTGTCTGTCTGTCTGTCTGTCTGTCTGTCTGTCTGTCTGTCTGTCTGTCTGTCTGTCTGTCTGTCTGTCTGTCTGTCTGTCTGTCTGTCTGTCTGTCTGTCTGTCTGTCTGTCTGTCTGTCTGTCTGTCTGTCTGTCTGTCTGTCTGTCTGTCTGTCTGTCTGTCTGTCTGTCTGTCTGTCTGTCTGTCTGTCTGTCTGTCTGTCTGTCTGTCTGTCTGTCTGTCTGTCTGTCTGTCTGTCTGTCTGTCTGTCTGTCTGTCTGTCTGTCTGTCTGTCTGTCTGTCTGTCTGTCTGTCTGTCTGTCTGTCTGTCTGTCTGTCTGTCTGTCTGTCTGTCTGTCTGTCTGTCTGTCTGTCTGTCTGTCTGTCTGTCTGTCTGCCTGCCAGCCAGCCAGCCAGCTACCTCTACTCCTATATTTGTCCTCAAATAAAATCATCTGCAGTCCACCGGGGTGTTGAATCAATATTCCGCTACTGGCACAATGTCACAACAACAACAACTTCAAAATGGCCATCTAGGAAGGGCTCTATTGGTTAGTACATAAGAGGGAGAAGGAAGGTGATGAGACCGGGAATGGGAGTGGCCAGTATTCAGGAGGACAAGGTTGTCCTTTAAAACACAATTTTAGAGGAAAATAAGATAGAGCTAGCAAGAGTAAAGAGAAAGAGAGAAAGATATTTAGATCAATATCAAGAGGAATAGAGACTGTTTTATTTTAAAATACCTTTATTGGCCCAATAGTTCATCATTACAACCACAAACTTTACTTCATCTTAACGAACGTAAAAAGCTAGAACCCAACCCCCCTCCTCGTCCATTGTGCATAGAACCCCCCTGATGCCCCACACCCCTACAGACGGTGAACCAGCACCCCATATACATGCTCCAGTGTGAACCGAGGAAGAGCGAGAGAGAGAAAAAAAGAGAGAGAGATTAAGATGGAAATCAAGGGAGAGAGGGTAGCGAGATAGAGTGAAAAAGAGAAAGAGAAAAGACAGAAAGAAAGAGAGAGTCACAGAGGCGGCAGCGGTGACTTAGGTTCTCAATCTGAGGGACACGGTGGGGGATCGAGGTTGAGAAGACGTATTTAGCTATTTATTTTCCATGGTCACAATGGCCTGACCCATGGGCCATGACATTCTAAATGGAAAACTTGCTCTGTGCTCTGCTCCTTCTCTCCTTCAGCCCCACGCTTCCATGGCCCTGTGTAGTTCAGTTGGTAGAACAGGGTTGTTGGTTCGATTCCCACCGGGGGCCAGTATGAAAAATGTATGCACTAACTGTAAGTCGCTCTGGATAAGAGCGTCTGCTAAATTACTAAAATGTAAAATGACTGACAGCTGTGAATGTTCTCTCCACTACATTACGTGACTATGCTGAATGTCTTCTTTATGAGAAAGAAAGAGAGCGGTGAGAGATATAGGGAGAGAGGAGGGAGAAGAACGTTTGACCTCCTATATACATTCTTCAAGGACGGGCCATAAGGAAAAAGTTGAATAACACATTATTATGTGTTCAGAGAGAACAGGGGCTGCTGTCTCCAAAGTAATAAATACTTAATCGTATGATCATCATTTAATCATAAATAGATTCAATTTGAGCTTAAATGCGATTCACCTTATCAGAAAAAGGCCACTAATCGATCCTGTATTTCTGGGGAGTATCTCACTGGATTCAGATCAAGTCTGTAGTGTAGCAATTATCAGAATTTATAGTTAAGCTGTTTTACTGTGATTTCATTAGTGGCAGATGCTTGGTGCAAGGCATATTATAACATGTTATGTCTGTTAAAATGGCAGCCAGATGATTTGGGGTAATTTCCACGTACTAGAATACAATTGAACTCCCTCTCCACATTTTAACTTCTAGCTACACACCAACATATTGCACAGTACAGTGGCACCCAAAATAATAATCACTTCATCAGAATATATAATGAGACAGATGGAAAAGTTTGTATAGATTAGTTGGATCTCTAACACATCAACAATGACAAAACGGAATGGATCAACATAAAAGCTGCCCAAAAGACTGCCTGCCTAAAACACACACTGCTGTCTGAGGACCGCTTAGGGTTGGTATGGGCAGAGTTGTGCACTTCTTGTTCCGGAGGACACACAGCCAATGACATTTGATCCTGAACCCATGGGGTGTAGTATAAACAGACAGTACAGTAGCCCGAGCTGCATGTTCTGAAGGTCCTGTGTTGCTCAGTTGTTAAGAGCATGGCACTAGCAATGCCAAGGTAGTGGGTTCAATTCCCGCAGGGCACACAGACACATGTACAAAAACATATTCAGATTCAGAAAGCATTATTGTTCTAACAATGTACAGTATGTACTAACTTTACTGCAGGGGTAGACAACCCTGGTCCTGGAGTGCCGAATACACTTTTTTATTTAACCGACCTGGAAGACCAGGTGTGTTGAATCACTGAACTGAACAATTATCTAAGTAGCTCAGTGTGGTGCCTAGTTGGGACAAAATCCTGCAGTACTTGCGGCACTCCAGGAACAGGGTTACCTACCCCTACTGTACCGTATAACTTTGGATAGAAACATCTGCTAAATAGCATAATGTCTCTTCTTCTGTAGCCAGTAGACAGGCAGACTGATCCATTGGCATGCAGTGCATCTAGAGAAGCTGTTAGAGGCCTGTGAGATGAGGTGTCATGGACTTTAGCAGGAGCCCAGCTATAAAACCAAATGAGGCAAGGAAACATTGTGTTTAGCCCTCCCTGCAGACG
>NC_139993.1:51304027-51346045 GCF_964263955.1 Coregonus lavaretus | reverse complement strand
AGAGAGAGAGAGAGAGAGAGAGAGAGTGAGAGAGAGAGAGAGAGAGAGAGTGAGAGAGATAGAGAGAGAGAGAGAGAGAGAGATAGATAGATAGATAGATAGATAGATAGATAGATAGATAGATAGATAGATAGATAGATAGATAGATAGATAGATAGATAGATAGATAGATAGATAGATAGATAGATAGATAGATAGATAGATAGATAGATAGATAGATAGATAGATAGATAGATAGATAGATAGATAGATAGATAGATAGATAGATAGATAGATAGAGAGAGAGAGAGAGTGATCCAGATGATGAGGTGAGGTAAAGGATGTTCCATCAGCTGCGCTGGCCACTCGTCATTCTCCCCAGCAGGTCATGACACCTAAAACCCTTTCCTGGTCTAAAACCTTTTAGTTTACAACCTGTCGTTTCAAACGTCTCATTGTCATTCCCCACCACACGCTTGTCCTACAGGCCCCTTTTTCTCATTTGGGCTGGGAAAAAACAGAATGTAATGGTGTCTAGGCAGACAGCCAGATAGTCAAATGTTGTGCGAGTTGGAGGGGAGCTGTGTTTCAAAGGCAATTCACAATGACAAATGACAAAAGTTTCAAACAAAGTATCTTCTCTGTTAAGAAAGCCTCATTAGGAATTGGAGCAGAGAGAGCCGGGGCTAGAGGATAGAGCAGCCATGCATACCACGGTCTGATCAGTCACACTGACAAGTAAACAATCACAGCTCTGCTCTCTCTCTCCACCTCGCTCGCAGCCTCCCAGGCACTACAGGTAACATCCATTCAATCCATTCAATACACCCCATTAAATAGAAGATAAAAAAGAATATTCTCCCTCCTCCCCTTCAGCCTTCCCACCATTCAGTGTGGCTGAGTCTCAAATGGCACCCTGTTTCCTATGTTGTCCAATACTTTTGACCAGAGACCTATAGAGTTGTGCACTACATAGGGAATAGTGTGGCCTTTGAGACGCAGTCTATGACACTGGGGGAATGAACAAGGCTACTTCTTTTAACTGACTCATTCAATAAACAGACAGAAAATGAATCTATTCAGTTGTTCAGAGTGCGATATTGTTTGCTGCTGGTAGGGATAAAATACCGTACATCAATGTAAATATATACAGAATAATGCCTGTATTATAGTGTGTGTCCTTATTGAAAAAATGGCACCGCCATCCATTACACCACCGACTTCATTCTAAAAATAAACTGTAAAGATGAATGCAAAAAAGGCTTGTAAAAGAAACACAATACAGAGACTAGGCTATACAGTATATATAACTGCTATGTGCTCAAGGCATGATCCAGGTATGATCCACTGTTTATGTCTACACAACACATTAAACTGTCCAACTAGTTTTGACGTTTCTTGATGGAACCTACTGTGTAAGTACATTTGTAATACATAATTGCCAGAGCATGCACATTTGGGAGTAAACTGAATACAGTAGTCAAGCTAGCTCTATCAATATTATGATGAGCATCTTTGTGTGTGTGTTTGTGTGTGTGTTTGTGTGTATGTGTGTGTGTGTGTGTGTGTGTGTGTGTGTGTGTGTATGTATGTGTGTGTGTGTGTGTGTGTGTGCCTGTGTGAATACCTGTGTTGTGTTTGACACACAGTATATACCCTGAGTATACCAAACATTAGGAACACCTTTTGCCCTCAGAACAGCATCAATTCGTGGACTCTACAAGGTGTCAAAAGCGTTCCATAGGGATGCTGGCGCATGTTGAATCCAATGCTTCCCACAGTTGATTCAAGTTGGCTA
The DNA here is from genome assembly GCF_964263955.1 of Coregonus lavaretus. NCBI lineage: Eukaryota > Metazoa > Chordata > Actinopteri > Salmoniformes > Salmonidae > Coregonus > Coregonus lavaretus. The sequence continues at coordinate 51,344,268 of NC_139993.1, read as the reverse complement.
GATGTCCTTTGAGTGGTTGACCATTCTTGATACACACAGGAAATCCAGCAGTGTTGCAGTTCTTGACTCAAACCGATACGCCTGGCACCTACTACCATACCCTGTTCAAAGGCACTTAAATATTTTGTCTTGCCCATTCACCCTCTGACTGGCACACATACACAATCCATGTCTCAATTGTCTAAAGGCTTAAAAATCCTTCTTTAACCTGTCTCCTCCCCTTCATCTACACTGATTGAAGTGGATTTAACAGGTGACATCAATAAGGGATCATAGCTTTCACCTGGATTCACCGGGTCAGTCTATGTCATGAAAAGAGCAGGTGTTCTTAATGTTTTGTTTATGTGTATGTGAACAAGAGAAATTGATCAGGGAGAAGGGACTCCTTCATTCACAACACACCCCCTCCTCCATTCACAACACACCCCCTCCTCCCTTCACAACACACCCCCTCCTCCCTTCACAACACACCCCCTCCTCCATTCACAACACACCCCCTCCTCCCTTCACAACACACCCCCTCCTCCCTTCACAACACACCCCCTCCTCCATTCACAACACACCCCCTCCTCCATTCACAACAAACCCTCTCCTCCCTTCACAACACACCCCCTCCTCCATTCACAACACACCCCCTCCTCCATTCACAACAAACCCTCTCCTCCCTTCACAACACACCCCCTCCTCCATTCACAACACACCCCCTCCTCCATTCACAACAAACCCTCTTCTCCCTTCACAACACACCCCCTCCTCCATTCACAACACACCCCCTCCTCCATTCACAACAAACCCTCTCCTCCATTCACAACACACCCCCTCCTCCATTCACAACACACCCCCTCCTCCCTTCACAACACACCCCCTCCTCCATTCACAACACACCCCCTCCTCCATTCACAACACACACCCTCCACAACAGACAGACTGATCCATTGGCATGCAGTGCATCTAGAGAAGCTGTTAGAGGCCTGTGAGATGAGGTGTCATGGACTTTAGCAGGAGCCCAGCTATAAAACCAAATGAGGCAAGGAAACATTGCGTTTAGCCCTCCCTGCAGACGCATCCTAAGACATCTCCTGAGTGGCGCAGTGGTCTAAGGCTGTGCCACTAGAGATCCTGGTTCGAATCCAGGCTCTGTCGCAGCCGGCCGCGACCGGGAGACTCATGGGCAGCGCACAATTGGCCTAGCGTTGTCCAGGGTAGGGGAGGGAATGGCCGGCAGGGATGTAGCTCAGTTGATAGAGCATGGCGTTTGCAACGCCAGGGTTGTGGGTTCGATTCCCACGGGGGACCAGTATGGAGAAAAAAAAATAAAAAAAAAATGAAAAAAATAAAGAAAAATAAATACAATGTGCAAAAATTTAAAAATTAAAAAATATATATATGTATTCACTAACTGTAAGTCGCTCTGGATAAGAGCGTCTGCTAAATGACTAAAATGTAAATGTAATTATCCAGGACGATGGTAGCTCTGCTCCGCTCAGTCTAGTGAAATATCATTCTGCAGTGGGAAGGATGTTTAGCTACTGTACTCACTGTGATGGAGTCTCTCACTGACACACCTGTCTCAGGCTACTTCACTCTGCACACACACACACACATACACCTGTTTCACACTACTTCACTCTGCACACACACACACACACACACTGCTGCAGCCTGTAGTGGTACTCTAGAGGTTGAGTGTGATAGCAGACAGATCTCTGCAGCGCCACAGTCAGCACACACAAGGTGCATCCCAAATGGTACCCTATTCACTATATAGTGCACTACCCACTGTCAGCGTAACCTGTCAGGCGTGTTCGTCAGTAACTCCCCTTGCTCTGGGCTGCTCTAGAGGGCCAGAAGGAGAGATGATACATACATGGCCATGGAGCGGACTCAAGGAGAGACTGTGCTAGGGGCAGGTGATACATTTCCTTCCGACGGAGACTTGCTCTGTGATAGGCTGCCTCAGCAGGAAGCGAAACAACGTAGGAGGGAGTTGGACGATACCCAGTGTCTGTGCGTCCGTGTGCGTGTGTGGTCGGGAATGGATTGAAGTGATACACTCTCCAATTAGTGGTGTACTCCTCTCCTGCTCAGCTGGCTCTTGACTGCTCTGGCAGGACTGTGTGTTTGTTTATCCCTGGCATATTAGCCGCCATACTTTGTTGGTTCGGGAGATGACCAACTCATAAGCACTGGCATCATTTAAACTGGATTATAGACTTGCAAACACACGTATGTTAGTGATGCCCAGGCCAGCTGTTTGCTCACCCACACCCGCCCGCAATTGCTAATAACCCATCCACAACCGCTCAACTATATGGGATAAAGCGATAAATCTGACGCCCGCACCCGACCCTAACCTTTAAATACTGAAAATTCACTATACAGTCAGAGATGGCGGGTCAATTGTTGGACAGGCCTTTTAATAATAGGCCTATGTTTCTGCTTATAATTTCTGACATTTTGGTAGGCTATTTGTTAGTTAACTTGTCTATAGATAAATGCAGCTTCTCTTCTGTCATTACATGTTGCCCTAGAATACTAAATAAACCCCTGCTCACCAGAATAATGTCAAAAATGTATAGAATGAATGCTTCAATCTAGTTGACATCGGTAAAGTTCTCTTTCATCTCTGCTTCTCTCCCGCAGCAAAGACATTTAGGGACCAAAAAAAGAAAAAGGGAAATATTTCTGTGCAAAATTTCCAAATGACATCAGTTTGACCAGTTTTAAAGAAATTAAAGGCTGTGTAACTACCGAACATGTTTCTGATAAGATTTCAGTTCGGCTTGGATGTATATTTTATGTGGTTGAAATAGGCTACTATAAGCTTTTATGATGCTGATAAAGATAGCACCTTTACAGACATGTCCCTAACCACGAATTCATTCTCTCAAGATGCTGAAAGAAATAAATCATATTTCTACACTCCTGTTCCCGAGTCAAAATTGATATTTGATGTATCATTTTACTGCAAGAACTGCTTAATTCTGCAGGAGTTCATATTATAGTAGGCTATGTGAGAGGTTATAGACCTACAATCAGTGGCCGTGTCCAAATACCCATACCTAAATAGTAGGCTGTTTGAGTGTGCGAAAAATAGTATGTGACATTTCAAAAATGTAGTTTGCTTTAAACACCCGGGTGTCATACTCATTTTGACTTCTCATGTAGTATGAATGAATAGTGCTTCCATAGTAGAACCTTATCCTCCAGCCCTTGATAAAATACTGTCTGAATGCAGCAAAGTGTCATGGGCCTCTCACTCCACCGGGTTACCACCTTAATTTTCTTCCACTCTGCTCACCACTCTCTCTACTCAGCCTAACTAGCTCCACCTGTCCCTGCTCTGCTCTGCTCTAATTACTCTGCCAGCTGCGCTGCATTACCCACTACCTCTCCCAGTATTTAAGGCCCTGTCTTTCAGCTCTCCGGTGTCAGATCGTCTGCAAAGCTCACACCCGGAACCTGTTTGCTCGCGCTTCTGGCTCACCCTGGTTTTGTGACCCCGGACCTGCCTGTTTTTTGGATACTCTTCTGCCTCAGGAGATCCAGACCTGCTTCTGCCATTACGACTCCTGACTACTCTTCAATCCCGGTAACTCTGACCAGCCTTCTGCCTTGCTACTACGTATTTTGGATTTCCCTTGAACTGTACTGCTGCCTTGTTTCATTCCGCCCTGTTGTGTCTGTGTCTCCCCCCCCCAGGACTTCTGGACCACCCACCACCGGCTTCATAGGACGCATCGCTGCCACTGGGGGGGGCACAGACCCAGCACATTGGACGGGATCCCTGTTACCCCTGGAGCCTTCATTCACTCCCTACTTCCCTTTTCCCTTAAGTTTAATAAACTTTCTGGTGTGACGCAATTGTGGTCCTCTGGTCGTCTGTCTGAACCGTGACAGTACGATCTGACCATTATGGACTCAGCGCACACTTTCCCCGACATGGAAACCGATGAGCATGAGCAGCAGTTCCAGCAGCAGCAACAACAACTCGCCATGATCATTCAACTCCTCACCAACCTTACCCCAGCCAGTCTGTCCACCAGCCCTGCCCCCGAGTTACCTGCCCCGGTCATTGCAGCCGCTGCTCCGGAACCCAAGATTGGAAACCCCGAGCGGTTCAACGGCGATTCAACCCAGGTCCGGCCATTCCTGACTAGCTGCCGACTTCAGTTCTCCTTGCAGCCAAGGACCTTCGCCACGGAGGGGGCTAAAGTTGGGTATGCCATCACTCACCTGACGGGCCGAGCTCGACTCTGGGGAACAGCAGAGTTCGAACGTCAAACCCCCGCATGTGCAACCTTCGACCTGTTTGCTGAGGAGATGCTGAAGGTGTTTGACCTGGATTCACCCACCGCAGAGGCGTCTCGTGAACTGTTCAGTATTCGACAAGGCAGACGTACAGTCGCAGACCATTCCATCGACTTCCGAACCCTGGCTAGACGAAGTTCTTGGAACACACCATCGTTGGTGGACGCGTTCTTCCATAGTTTGGCTGACTATATCAAGGACGAGTTGGTCTCCCATGAACTGCCTTCCACTCTTGATGAAGCCATCGCACTGACTGTCAGGATCGACAGAAGGATACAGACCCGTCGTCGTGAGAGGGGGCGCCAAGGTCCACCTACTACCGGCATTCGGAGAGATCCGACTGGGCTCCTGTCATCTACTGCCACTCACCCAGGTCAGCTTGATCAGTCTGAGCCTATGGAGATTGGGCGAGCCTCTCTCACTCCTGCAGAGCGCCAGCGCCGCTTCACCTCAAACCTCTGCCTCTATTGTGGAGGTGATGGACATCGTGTGGTAACCTGCCCTTTAAAGGGCCGAAGCTCACCGGGCATAGGGGGAGTCCGGTTGAGTTCAATGACCATCCAGTCCTCCGACCGCAAACCCCTGCTGCAAGTTCACCTCCGCCTCTCTGACTCAACTCACACCCTGGCTGCTCTGGTGGATTCTGGCGCCGAAGCCAACATAATGGACATCAAGCTGGCACGCCAACTGGGACTGGAGAACCTCCGTTTGACACCTCCTATTCCTGCCCGGGCACTGGACGGACACTTACTCGGATCGGTCACTCATGTCACGGCCCCGGTCTCGATGGGTCTGTCCGGAAACCATCAAGAAACTATCCAGTTTCACCTGCTCCCCTCTCCAGGCCAACCCCTCATCCTGGGTTACCCATGGCTCCGCCGGCACAACCCTCAGCTCGACTGGGTGACCGGGGTGATCAGGGAGTGGGGAGAGGACTGCCACCGAACCTGCCTGCTTGCTGCCGCACTACCCCCTCGGCCAGTACCTACTAACTCCGCTCCTGACCTCTCCAATGTCCCAGAATGCTACCATGGTCTCAGAGAGGTGTTTAACAAAGCAAGAGCCACATCTCTGCCCCCTCACCGACCGTACGACTGTGCCATCGACCTCCTCCCTGGAACAGCTCCTCCAAAGGGTCGTCTTTATTCGTTGTCTGCTCCTGAAAGAAAGTCCATGGAGGACTACATCAATGGCTCTCTGTCCGCAGGATTAATCCGTTCATCTTCATCTCCTGCTGGTGCTGGCTTCTTCTTCGTGGGGAAGAAGGACGGATCTCTTCGCCCCTGCATCGACTACAGGGGACTCAACGACATCACAGTGAAAAACCGTTACCCTCTGCCTCTGCTCACCTCTGCTTTTGAGTTGCTCCAGGGAGCCACTGTTTTTACCAAGTTGGATCTCAGAAACGCTTACCACCTAGTGCGGATCCGGGAGGGAGATGAATGGAAAACCGCATTCAATACACCAACAGGCCACTACGAGTATCTGGTTATGCCTTTTGGCCTCACCAATGCTCCTGCTGTGTTCCAGGCTCTAGTGAATGATGTACTGCGGGACATGTTAAACAAGTTTGTCTTCGTTTACCTGGATGACATCTTAATCTACTCCAGAAACCTGTCTGAACACACCCGCCATGTCCAGCAAGTCCTTCATCGTCTTCTGGAGAATTCCCTCTACGCCAAGGCAGAGAAATGTGAGTTTCACGTCAAGACAGTGGCCTTCCTGGGGTACATAGTGGCAGAGGGAAGTATCCAAATGGATCCTGCCAAAGTATCAGCAGTCACTTCATGGCCAGTTCCGGAGAACAGAAAGAAGCTGCAACAGTTTCTGGGGTTTGCTAACTTCTATAGGAAGTTTATCCGGAACTACAGTACCGTTGCTGCCCCTCTCACTGCTCTAACCAGCACCAAGCAACCCTTCACCTGGACCCCAGCAGCCGACAAAGCCTTCAGTACCCTCAAGGTGAGGTTCACCTCCGCTCCCATCCTCCAGATGCCTGATGTGGACCGGCAATTCATTGTGGAGGTGGACGCCTCGGATGTGGGAGTTGGTGCTGTGATTTCTCAGTGGGCTGCGGAGGATAGGAAGCTCCATCCCTGTGCCTTTTTCTCACGTCGGTTGTCCCCCTCTGAGTGCAATTACGACATAGGGAACCGTGAGCTGCTGGCTGTGAAGCTTGCCTTGGAGGAGTGGCGTCACTGGCTGGAGGGGTCCACCATTCCATTTCTCGTTTGGACCGATCATAAGAACTTGGAGTACATCCGCACGGCCAAACGGTTGAACTCCAGGCAGTCCCGCTGGGCCCTGTTCTTCACCAGGTTTAATTTCACTCTGTCATACCGGCCTGGATCACGCAACACCAAGCCAGACGCCCTCTCCCGTCAATTCCAGAAGGATGACACCCCCTCCAAGGACCCTGTGTCGATTCTGCCAAGTCCCTGCATCGTTGCAGCTCTGACCTGGGCTGTTGAGGAACAGGTGCTGGAGGCTCTCCGTAACCAGCCAGGTCCCAGCACTTGCCCAGCTGACCGCCTTTTTGTCCCCGAAGACCTGAGGTCCCAGGTCGTTCAGTGGGGACATGACTCCCGCCTAGCTTGTCACCCTGGCTCCACCCGCACTTACAACCTGCTCGCCCAGAGGTTCTGGTGGCCCTCTCTGAGGAAGGATGTACGGGAATTCGTCCAAGCCTGCCCCATCTGCAACCAACACAAGTCGTCCTGCCAGCCCCCAGCCGGATTGCTGCAGCCCCTGCCTGTGCCCAGACGTCCCTGGTCTCACATCGCCCTTGACTTTGTCACGGGGCTGCCCCCTTCAAGTGGCATGACCGTCATTCTCACCATCGTTGACCGTTTCAGCAAGATGGCACACTTCATTCCCCTCCCCAAGCTCCCAACCGCCAAGGAGACCGCCCAGGTGGTCCTGGAACACGTCTTCCGGATCCACGGACTGCCAAAGGATGTAGTTTCTGACCGTGGTCCACAATTCTCCTCCGCTTTTTGGAAGGAGTTCTGTCACCTGCTGGGAGCCACAGTCAGTCTGACTTCCGGATTCCATCCCCAATCCAATGGGCAGTCAGAGCGGGCTAATCAGGAGCTCGAGAAGGCACTGCGATGCATGACTTCACGCAACCCCCACTCCTGGTCGCAGCAATTGACATGGGTGGAGTACGCACACAATTCTCTGACCTGCTCTGCCATCGGTATGTCCCCTTTCCAATGTGTTTATGGATACCAGCCTCCTCTATTTGCCAGCCAGGAAGAGGAGGTTACTTGCCCATCTGCACTTGCTTTTGCCCGTCGATGTCGCCGCACCTGGTCACAAGCCCGAGCCACACTCCTCAGATCCGTTGCCAGCTACACTACCGGGGCCAACCGTCGGAGAATTCCTGCTCCCACCTACCATGTTGGTCAAAGGGTGTGGTTGTCATCGAAGAACCTGCCACTCAGGGTGGAGTCGCAGAAGCTGGCACCTCGGTTCATTGGCCCATTCCCTATCATAAGAGTGATTAGCCCAACTGCTGTCCGGCTCCAACTGCCTAATTCCCTGAGGGTGCACCCCACTTTCCATGTGTCTAAGATTAAGCCCATCCATGAGAGTCCGCTGGTCCCTGCTGCGCCTGGTCCTCCTCCTCCACGGCTCGTCGATGGTGGTCTGGTTTACACCGTCCGCCGCCTGCTTCGGTCCAGACGGAGGGGTAGGGGTCTCCAGTACCTCATTGACTGGGAGGGCTATGGACCTGAGGAAAGGACCTGGGTGCCAGCTAGTCGGATTGTGGATAGGACTCTCATCACCGCTTTCCACCAACGGCATCCTGATCAACCTGCAATCCGTAGGGGCCGCCCCAGAGGGGTCCCTAACCGTCCTGCCCGCTCGGCTTCCTGTCCTGTGCCTGATCCTGTCTCGGGACCTGTCCCATCTCCCGACCACGGCCCTCCGGCTTCCTCCGAGGATGAGGACGTTCACTCGGACCGTTCGGAGGAGTTCTAGCCCTCCTCCGGCTCCCCTCCTCCCGCCCGGCGTGGTGTTGCTCTTGGGACTTCTGGGGCCGTCCCTTGGGGGGGGGGTTCTGTCATGGGCCTCTCACTCCACCGGGTTACCACCTTAATTTTCTTCCACTCTGCTCACCACTCTCTCTACTCAGCCTAACTAGCTCCACCTGTCCCTGCTCTGCTCTGCTCTAATTACTCTGCCAGCTGCGCTGCATTACCCACTACCTCTCCCAGTATTTAAGGCCCTGTCTTTCAGCTCTCCGGTGTCAGATCGTCTGCAAAGCTCACACCCGGAACCTGTTTGCTCGCGCTTCTGGCTCACCCTGGTTTTGTGACCCCGGACCTGCCTGTTTTTTGGATACTCTTCTGCCTCAGGAGATCCAGACCTGCTTCTGCCATTACGACTCCTGACTACTCTTCAATCCCGGTAACTCTGACCAGCCTTCTGCCTTGCTACTACGTATTTTGGATTTCCCTTGAACTGTACTGCTGCCTTGTTTCATTCCGCCCTGTTGTGTCTGTGTCTCCCCCCCCCAGGACTTCTGGACCACCCACCACCGGCTTCATAGGACGCATCGCTGCCACTGGGGGGGGCACAGACCCAGCACATTGGACGGGATCCCTGTTACCCCTGGAGCCTTCATTCACTCCCTACTTCCCTTTTCCCTTAAGTTTAATAAACTTTCTGGTGTGACGCAATTGTGGTCCTCTGGTCGTCTGTCTGAACCGTGACAGCAAAGTATCAGTCAGTGTGTGAGAAATTCAATAATGTGAAAAACCTCCATTTGGAAAGAGCCTGAATGCTACGGCAACACCAGCGGTCATGTTTGTTCTGATAAATAATACATTGTTCTTCTCTGCTCTCTTCACTCTCTGTTTACAGCACTCAGAACCGCCTCCCACTCACACAAGTCAGGGAGAAGAAGTACCACACAACGACTTGAAAGGTGACAGGAAACGGAGACAACGAGAGATAGGAAAAAATAGATTCTATTTTACAGATCATCATGCGAACACGACCCGGGGGAGCAGCGAGCACAAAGACTTCACACAATTTGCCTGCTGTGCTGTGGTGCGGAAGAGGTCTAGAAGATGGGGTGGGCGGAGAGAGAAAAGGGACAGATCCATAAATATTCACACATTGGGGACTCCGTGGCTTTCTGACACTGTGTGTCTAGGGGTTGCAGCAGAACTGTACTGTAGAAGAGAAAATCGTTTCTCCAATCCTTCGCCTCAGAACTGAGGATATATTGTGCAATATTTGCACTGCTTAAATAGGGACAGTGTTAGTGAGAAATACTGTAAGCCCTGCAAATGTTTAATAGGCTCTGTCTCTGGCCAAAAGTAGTGCACTATTTAGGGAATAGGATGCCATTTCATACTTCATACTGTTCTAGAGCAGGCATTACATCAGGCAGCCAGGTAAGATGTACCTGTTCTGTATGCTCACAAGCACATTCCCAGAACATTAATAAGACAAGTATTTCTAACAAATCCTCACAAAATGTTCTCTGCAGTATTCTAAGAAAGTTTTTGTATGAAGATTCCAGCAGAGTTATTTTTGAGTAGCTACAAATTCCTGATGATTTGCTAGGCACCAGCGTTGCTATGCAGATCACTACATCTGAGCATCTGATGACAAGTGAAACGAGAGAGCTTTTTCTTTCTCTGTTCCCTTGAGAAATCACAGATACACTGTAACCTAAGTCTAACACACAAAATATAAGGAACTATATAAGGCATAATATGTGTTTTGAATCCTATAGACTGTGTGTGTGTGTGTGTGTGTGTGTGTTGTGTGTGTGTGTGTGTGTGTGTGTGTGTGTGTGTGTGTGTGTGTGTGTGTGTGTGTGTGTGTGTGTGTGTGCATTTATGAGGTCTATGAAGTCAGTTAAAACCAGACCTAGGTTCTAATAGTATTTTTCTTCTATCAATTGTTCACCTAAGTTTGATTGAGCTTGCCAAGCGTAATGGAACCAATAGAATAGTCCCAAAAGTGCACCTGAAGAAACCTCAACATCGAGGCAGACTCGAACAAATGCTCAATCAAACTATTTGAAACAATCTACAATGTCTGTTCGTGGTGAACAATATTCACGATGTTGACGGAACAAAACAACTCAGGCCCCTGTATGTATTCCACTTTCCTATCAGTTGAAATTACACAACAATGTGTTTATTGGTGCCATAAAAAGCAGAGGTCTTAGGTGATAAGACACTTGTTGATCAGGTACATTGCCCTCCGAAAGGATCAACAGCCTCTGTCTAAAACCCAAATGGCACCATATTTCCTATATACTGTAGTGCACTACTTTTGACCAGAAACCTGTGGGCCCAGGTCAAAAGTAGTGCACTATAAAGGTAACAGGGTGCCAGTTGGGACGCAACCTCTGGCTCAGCTCAGTAGGAGAGGAAATGTCATAGGTGACATTCCTAAACACTTCTGAAATGGAGGCCTAATTTTAAATGATCTTAGTGAATGGCTCACATGGAACCATTGATGTTCAAATCACCAGATTAAATGTATTAATTGTTTTCTCCGTAATCAAATCTCTTTATCCTTCTCTTTTAATTGGCATATTGCACAACACCAACAATATAGTCAACAAGATGCAATAGGAAAATAAAAGCTATTGTGACTTGTGCTGGCGTGAAGTCATGGAATGTATTTTATGGCATTGGGAAGATAAGTGTTGTGTAAGAGTACTGAATGTAACATTAAAGGGAGCATATTAGAGAGTTTCAGTTTTAAGTGGACATTAATTAAGTGATAATGCACAAGAAGCCAGTGTTTGGAGGATATATTGGCACAGGTGTTGTTAGGCAAACCGTGCTTCGAGGGCATTATGACTTTTATACAGTTACCAACATATTCAAATAATGATTAACATATTTTCATTAAAAACGTTATTTTGATGAATTGATTCATACTATTTCATCCTTCCACAAGATACAGTCCCGACACAAATACAGGGTTGCTACCCAAGCCGGCTGGTCGTTCATTCTATCGGTTCGGTTGCCAGAGACACGACCCAGTCGTTAAGTATTTTTGTTCTAAATCTATCGACGCGAACCAGTCATTCGTTCTAAATGTTCCGTTGCCATGATGGCTAGCAAAGTTCTTATCCCTTGCTTGCTAGCTAGCCAACTTTGGCTAATAGTCACGCCAAACTGTGCCACCAGAATAATAGCAAAGTAGCTGCATTAACGTGTGTTGAAGCTTTTTTCTAGTGATTTTTTCCCCCGATACATCCATAACAATGAGCTAATGATGTGCGATTTCACCTGGCATAGAACATCTGCTCTCTCGCCAGTCCACTGTTCAAAATAGATAGCCAACTAAACAGCCAACACAATCACTTCAAACTGAAGCTGGAATGACAGAAAACTAGGTGCATTTCGTGTTTTTCTATTGACATTTTCTTTGTATACACCTACTCATTCAAGGGTTTTTCTTTATTTGTACTATTTTCTACATTGTAGAATAATAGTGAAGACATCAAAACTATGAAATAACACATATGGAAACATGTAGTAACCAAAAAAGTGTTAAACAAATCAAAATATATTTTATATTTGAGATTCTTCAAAGTAGCCACCCTTTGCATTGATGATAGCTTTGCACACTCTTGGCATTCTCTCAACCAGCTTCATGAGGTAGTCACCTGGAATGCATTTCAATTAACAGGTGTGCCTTGTTCAAAGTTAATTTGTGGAATTTCTTCCCTCTTAATGCATTTGAGCCAATCAGTTGTTTTGTGACAAGGTAGAGGTGGTATACAGAAGATAGCCCTATTTGGTAAAAGACAAAGTCCATATTATGGCAAGAACAGCTCAAATAAGCAAAGAGAAATGACAGTCCATAATTACTTTAAGACATGAAGGTCAGTCAATATGGAACATTTCAAGAACTTTGAAAGTTTCTTCAAGTGCAGTTGCAAAACCTAACAAGCGCTATGATGGAACTGGCTCTCATGAGGACCGCCACAGGAATGGAAGACCCAGAGTTACCTCTGCTGCAGAGGATACGTTCATTAAGTTAACTGCACCTCAGATTGCAGCCCAAATAAATGCTTCACAGAGTTCCAGTAACAGACACATCTCAACATCAACTGTTCAGAGGAGACTGCGTGAATCAGGCCTTCATGGTCGAATTGCTGTAAAGAAACCACTACTAAAGGACACCAATAAGAAGAAGAGGCTTGCTTGGGCCAAGAAACACGAGCAATGGACATTAGACTGGTGGAAATCTGTCCTATTGTCTGATGAGTCCAAATTTGAGATTTTTGGTTCCAACCGCTGTGTCTTTGTGAGACGCATAGTAGGCCTCCCGAGTGGCGCAGTGGTCTAAGGCACTGCATCGCAGTGCCACTAGAGGTCCTGGTTTGAATCCAGGCTCTGTCGTAGCCGGCCGCGACCGGGAGACCCATGGGGCGGCGCACAAGTCGTCCAGGGTAGGGGAGGGAATGGCCGGCAGGGATGTAGCTCAGTTGGTAGAGCATGGCGTTTGCAACGCCAGGGTTGTGGGTTTGATTCCCACGGGGGGTGTGATTTTTTTTTATTTTATAATGTATGCACTCACTAACTGTAAGTCGCTCTGGAGAAGAGCATCTGCTAAATGACTAAAATGTAAAAATGTGAATGGATGATCTCCGCATGAGTGGTTCCCACTGTGAAGCATGGAGGAGGAGGTGTGGTGGTGCTTTGCTGGTGACACTGTCAGTGATTTATTTAGAATTCAAGGCATACTTAACCAGCATGGCTACCACAGCATTCTGCAGCGATATGCCATCCCATCTGGTTTGCTCTTAGTGGGACTATCATTTGTTTTTCAACAGGACAATGACCCAACACACCTCGAGGCTGTGTAAGGGCTATTTGACCAAGAAGGAGAGTGATGGAGTGCTGCATCAGATGACCTGGCCTCCACAATCACCCGACCTTAGCCCAATTGAGATGGTTTGGGATGAGTTGGACCGCAGAGTGAAGGAAAAGCAGCCAACAAGTGCTCAGCATATGTGGGAATTCCTTCAAGACCGTTGGAAAAGCATTCCAGGTGAAGCTGGTTGAGAGAATGCCAAGAGTGTGCGAAGCTGTCATCAAGGCAAAGGGTGGTTACTTTGAAGAATCTGAAATATAAAATCGATTTGTTTAACTTTTTTGGTTACTACATGATTCCATTTTGTTATTTCATAGTTTTAATGTCTTCACTATTATTCTACAATGTAGAATAGTACAAATAAAGGAAAACTCTTGAATGAGTAGGTGTGTCCAAACTTTTGACTGGTACTGTATATCCATAAAAATTATGCTGTATATCCATAACAATTCATGATTTCGACCGGCTGAGAAAAGCTGCCAGCCTGTATGTCTCATTCTGACTTCATTACCATTGGACAGCTGGAGATCGAATTTCAATATTGAAACAATGTTACAAATGTCGGAGAGACAGACAGCAAGGTTATTACAAATCTCCACCGTTGAAAACCACATTTTAGTCTAAAGGAAATGGGAGATAATGCCTAGATGCTTTTTACAGTGTAGATCTAGTATATAAATTGCCTGGCTGAGCTGATGAGACAGTGGATTGCGCTGTCAGATGGAGTAAATAGGCATTTCAACGTCATAGATTTAGCAGGTGGTAACTTGTGGAATAGAAACCGTCTGGAATGCGGTTATAACCAATCAGCATCCAGGATTAGACCCACCAGTTGCATAAAATGTGATAGTACTGTATTCAATCACATACTTAATCACATTCTTAAGATAATCGCAATACTTTTATCAACCTAAGATATTAACAAACATACTGAATGTAACAGTAAAGGTAGCATAAAAGAGGGGTTCAGTGTTGAATGGACATTAAAAGGCTAAAGTACTAATTACTTGTTTTAAAATAATAATCTTTATCATACTTTTTATATCAATCAATTAACATTACAATTACAGCAATCGCCAGTGTTAGCTGGTGACATTATGCTGTAAGCTTCTGATGAGAATGTGTGGCAGTAAATCTAACCAGTCTCAGACACAGTAGGAGAGAGGGTTTTTCTCTCTTCAGAATCAGTCTCATTCTTTCTGGCAGCCCCAGCTATTTTTAAGCTTCTTCTTGCATTGCTAGCTGTCCTCCCTTAAGACTCTAAACTCTTTTTGTGTTGACAGCACATTTTTTGACTCGTCGATGTGCAACCACACCGAGCACCTAACTGTGATCTGTCAGTGAGTGTATGTACCTTACCTAACAACACACACACACACCAACACACACACAGACACCAACACACACACAGTAAGGAGCGACCGGGAATTTTCCATTTTCTGTCTTATTAATTCCTTCCATTAGAAATCCTCCTAAATTTGACGTGAAGCATGTCATGTTCATTAGAGAGAGTGCTGCTCCCCCCTAGGATGCTGTGCAGTAATGAAATCACTGTGTGTGTGTGTGTGTGTGTGTGTGTGTGTGTGTGTGTGTGTGTGTGTGTGTGTGTGTGTGTGCGTGCGTGCGTGCGTGCGTGCGTGCGTGCGTGCGTGCGTGCGTGCGTGTGCATGTGTGTGTGTGGGTGTGTGTGCAACACTAAAATGGGACTCTCAGGGGAAAAACCCAAACAACATGATTGCATTACCGCGTCTGGTTCACGGGTTCACCCTCTTTGTTGTCTAGCTACCTCACCCCAGACCTGACCTTCACATATATCAACCAAGACTAATAAATTGGATATATTATTGCATGTATTAGTTACCATGATGCAATCTTCTACTTACTAACTTGTAAGTTTAAGACATTCATGGTAGTGCTGAGCGATTAGTACTTTTGAGGTCGGTTTGGTTTTGGTTAGATTATTAAAACATTATCACGGTTTTAGATTTCGGTTTCGATTATTTGGGTTGAAAACTGTAACAACAAAGAATAAAACAATTCATAAAAGTCCCATGATGATAGTGACTGGCCATTACTGCTTATCACTTATTAACCATCATTTATTCACTTTACTTTAATAAAATATTTCAGTTGTTGTGTATATTACATTTGTTTTATTTGATGACTTTATTATTTCATTCCAAGTCATCATGTCATCTCTCTAGAGCTGCTGCCTATGCTGTCTGACAAAATAACTATTTTGTAGTTCTTCAAAGTATATAACCATACTTTTATGACTGCTGAATACCAACTATCAATCACTTAGATCATGTATTTTCAGGTAGAGATGCTTTGCAAAGCAACAGCTGCTCTCTATATCTGATCACGCAAACTTCTGTCTCTTCCATATCAAACATTATTATGGTCATTGTAGTTAATTACCACGTTTTATGCGCTAAACTATGTAGAATATCGGCCTGTTGGAAACTACAACTCCCTACTATATTGCACAGTTCAGGCTGGATCAGATGTATCTCTAGAGAAACTGTATAATGTGCGTATTGAGCTCACAGAAATAAACGAGTGAAATGGAATTTAAATAATTGAACCGACGTCAGTCAATTAGTTGTAAAAATAAATAAAAAAACGTTTTAAAAAATGTAATTCATGGTGAAGTAAATGCGCTGTTCAAAGGGTAGTAAAAAAGCCAGCTATGCTGTACTGTGGTCACCCTAGGGTAGCATGGACATCAACCATGTTTGTTTTGTCAACAGAGAGACAGTTGACATTCCTAGGCTAACAATACCCCAACCAAACGGCCATGGGTAGGGGGGTTGGGGAAAGAGTAGCCGGATCTCTACTCACTGTAACAGGTGTGTTTCATGCATTGTTGCGTCATTGCACTACTTCTGTACTACACTACTACTACTACTGACCTACTGTACTACTGTAATGTACAGGTAACTGCCAAAATAAAGGAAACACTTGAGTAAATGATGGATACAAAGTATATTAAACGCAGGTGCTTCCACAAAGGTGTGGTTCCTGAGTTAACTAAGCAATTACGATCCCATCAAATCAAATCAAATGTTATTTGTCACATGCGCCGAATACAACAGGTGTAAACTTTACTGTGAAATGATTACTTACAAGCCCTTAACCAACAATGCAGTTCAAGAAATAGAGTTAAGAAAATATTTACTAAATAAAATAAAGTACAAAATAAAATAAAATGTAACACAATAAAATAACAATAACGAGGCTATATACAGGGAGTACCGGTACCGAGTCAATGTGCGGGGGTACAGGTTAGTCGAGGTAATTTGTAGGTAGGGGTAAAGTGACTATGCATAGATAATAAACAGGAGTAGCAGCAGTGTAAATAGGGGGGGTGTCAATGTAAATAGTCCGGGTGGCCATTTGATTAATTGTTCAGCAGCCTTTTGGACCTAGAATTGGCGCTCCGGTACCGCTTGCCGTGTGATAGCAGAGAGAACAGTCTATGACTTGGGTGACTTGGGCCTTCCTCTGACACCGCCTAGTATATAGGTCCTGGATGGCAGGAAGCTTGGCCCCAGTGATGTACTGGGCCGTACGCACTACCCTCTGTAGCGCCTTACGGTCAGATGCTCTCGATGGTGCAGCTGAATAACTTTTAGAGGATCTGGGAACCTATGCCAAATCTTTTCAGTCTCCTGTCTTGGTGCGTTTGGATCATGATAGTTTGTTGGTGATGTGGACACCAAGGAACTTGAAACTCTCGACCCACTCTACAGCCCCATCGATGTTAATGGGGGCCTGTTCGGCCCTCCTTTTCCTGTAGTCATTCATCATGATTGGGTCGGGATGTTCCCCAATGATGGGAGGGGGGCCCGAATTAAAAAGTTTGGGAACCACTGGGCTAGAGTCAGATTCCTACTGTCTGCATGTCTGGTACTTGAGAGTACTAGAAGCAGTCTCAATGGGTAAGATCCCTGCCATTGTGTGCCTTGTGAGCCATTAGAAGAGGAAGGTTGGTTGGTTGGTTGGTTGAGGAGGGGTTAGAACAACACGAATGCTGAAAAGGCTGTGTGAGAGAGAAGCTCTCTTAGAATCATTGGAATTCATTCATTCGTGAAAAAGCTCAGAACAAACAAAGAGTGAGAGTGTTCCTTTAGAACACAAACAACTTTCCTCAGAACACAAAAGACAACCTGAATGGGTTTCGGAATGCTCTCAAGACTCCACACTATTTCCAGACTGTCTTAAGTCAGATAACTTACTGTTTTTACAAGCAATGAGAGGTTGGAAAGATTCCACAAGACAACATCTCATGATACTAATGTCAGTGAACAGCAGAGGCAGATCAGACAGAGTCTGGCACTGCTGACGGATCACAACAGGATGGATCATTAGCTAGCTAAGATCTGTTTAGGTTGGGGGAGATAGATATAACAGTGAACAAACAGAACACTTAGTTCAAGCAGGGATTTTATTCATTTCATGTGTCACAGCATTGTTTCCTTAACATCCTCACTTTACAAAGTGATAAATGTAGGCCTCGTGCCTACAACACTTTGTCTATGGAAAGCATCTCTGCAAAGCCATACTACTACATGCCGATAGAGAAGCAATCCCAGAAAGCAACACTAGTTGATGTCATTATAACCATTTTACAACCAGTTCTACAGTCTTGTAAAGACGTCATTTCAACTTTGATAATAATGACTTAATTTGGATCGTTGGAAATAGTAACAAGAGCGGGTCAGTCTCAACACTGCACATTTCTCTCTGGTGTATCTCAGGTGGAGGTATCCACAGAAAGAGAATTAGAGAATAATCTATAGTATATCTCTTGGGTGAATCTCCATAGTCTAGGACTAGGCTTAATCTTAATCTGGGTCTAGGAAACCAGCCCTTATAGTCTATGGAAAATACCTCCCCAAGCTATACAATAACAGCCAGAATATTCTCTATGGAGGTAATATCATGGTGTTTATTCACTGTCTGCGTGGTAGATGCCAGGCTGCCAGGAGCCTGATTGAAATGACCTAATTTCAACCAGCAACCTCACTGGGATGATTTCTATTAGCTAGTGAAATTGTACTCTCGAGTAACTTACATATCAGCAGACACTCTTATCCAGAGCAATTAGGGTTAAGTGCTCAAGGGCACATCATAATTTTTCACCTAGTCGGCTCGGGGATTCGAATCAGTGACCTTTCAGTTACTGGCCAAACACTCTTAACCGCTAGGCTACACTTCTCTCTGCAAACGTATCTATGGTGTATCCATATAAATAGAAAAGACTTCTAGGCATATACAGCATATCTCTGGAGGTATCATAGATATCATTGTGTGACTCACTGTCTGCGTGGGATGGTGATGGCAGGGCCAAACTGCCCAGTAGTAGGATAAGCGTGGCCCCCCTGGCGAGGGGAGATTCTGCCCATCGGTGGCACAGTGCCATGGTCCAGGAGTTGGCACGCCTCTCTCCTCTGTTCCTCTACCTACACTCCCGCTCCGCTCAATGGATAGGAGCTCACGCAATCATAGAGTGACACCTGAGAAAGGAGACAGAAGAGAGGTGGGGTTAGTATTGCATGTTCATTTTGTGATTTAGCATACAGCCTTATCCATAGACAATTACAATCTGTCCATTCAACTACATACGTAAGTAACAGTCATTGCAAGTAAAAATCTATCACAGTAAAAATAGCCAATACTTGTGCTACACAGATCTCAGGTTAAACCCCCACAGTCTCTCTGATGGTTAAAGTCCCACAGTCTCTCTGATGGTTAAAGTCCCACAGTCTCTCTGATGGTTAAATACCCACATTGGCATCATTTCAACAGACACAAAAGCTGTAGAAATATCCAATAGACCAGTAGTTCAGTTGGTAGAGCATGGCGTTAGGGTCCGCCAGGACCCGACACACACACACACACACACACACACACACACACACACACACACACACACACACACACACACAAACAAACACACCCACACACGCAGACCCCCCCCCCCCCCCCCCCCCACACACACACACACACACACACACACACACACACACACTAATTAGTCATCTTCAGCATGCTAACTGTTGAGCACCTCCCTCTCACAAATGGACCGCAAATCACAAAAGGCACCATGCTTATGCAAGCCAGTTATGTCATTATCTTCCCATTTGTCTCAGATAGACAGAGCCAAACATTAACTACAATGGCTGCTGCGCTGCCAAGCCTGCCATAGGTACAGCCAATCTCTGTTTGAAGCCTGTCCAAGGCAAAGGCGGCCAGGAAGGTTTAACTCTTAAAGCCCTAATGGCCCTTGTCAAAAGTAGCGCACTAAATAGAGAATAGGATGCCATTTGAGACGTATTCTCCTTGGTGCCACTGCCATGCCAGCCCCATACAGCAGTTCTAAATGTCTCCACGGCGTTGAAGGGAAATGACTACCGCCTCAGTGCTCTCCATTTATCCCGGCTTATTCCCAGGTTATTACAGGGAATCATGCACCTGGAACGGAAAGCCTCCACCGAGGCGCTATGGCACCCAGCTCACAACTCCACTGATTCCTCATCAGTGGAGGTGTGTGTGTGTGTGTGCTCAGAGCGGAGGTGGAGGTGGGGCAAGCTGCAACCACTCAGGCCTGTCCTAACCACTCCCTCCTGTCTCCCTACTCACACAAAAAAGGGGAACAGTGTAGCAGTTGGGCAGGGTTGTATTTCTCCCTTATTTCCCTCCCTTCCTTCACCCAAAAAATACAGAATGAAAACACGTTTTCCTCAAATGTGCTTTATGTGACTGCCGCCTTTCATGGAGATACAGCCAGATAGTGGGAGGTGAAAGTACTGCCACTCCTAAGCCATTCATTTGAAGAAAGTGTTGTCATCTTTGTGGAAAACCTATAATTTCATTGAGGAGAGAGGCATTGTTTAGGCCTACTTCATCCACTTGCAGCCTGACTAACTGCTTATATTTGACTTGACAGACAGTAACTTATAATGAACATGTTCATAACAAGAAGAAAGGCAAAAAATGACATACTGACTTGCATGTGAGCTTCTCTCTCGCTCTCTCTCTCTCGCTCTCTCTCTCTCGTTCTCTCTCTCTCGCTCTCTCTCTCTCGTTCTCTCTCTCGCTCTCTCTCTCTCTCTCTCTCGTTCTCTCTCTCTCTCTCTCTCTCTCGTTCTCTCGTTCTCTCTCTCTCGATCTCTCGCTCTCTCTCGCTCTCTCTTTCTCTCTCTCTCTCTCTCTCGTTCTCGCTCTCTCTCGCTCTCTCGCTCTCTCTCTCTCGCTCTCTCTCTCTCTCTCTCTCTCTCTCTCTCTCTCTCTCTCTCTCGCTCTCTCGCTCTCTCTCTCTCTCGTTCTCTCTCGCTCTCTCTCTCTCTCTCGTTCTCTCTCTCTCGCTCTCTCGCTCTCTCTCTCTCTCTCTCGTTCTCTCTCTCTCTCTCTCTCTCTCTCTCTCTCTCTCTCTCTCTCTCGTTCTCTCTCTCTCGCTCTCTCTCTCTCTCTTTTCCCTTATTCCCACGGTTTTGGCAAAAACTTCAGCAATTACAGAGCAAACAAATCTTTGAAACATTGAAACTAGACGGTTTTCAAGAATTGTGACGTGCATTTTGCCAGCTCTCTCTAAGATGAAGGCACGGGTAGACAAAGAGTTTGGCTGAAAGTATCTCACGGCACCAACAGCAATAGCGCTCGCTGCTCCAAATCATCTCTATTGTGTCTCAGAACAAGATGGTGCCACTGCATTAGACCTGATCACTGCTCACTGAGACAGCTAGCTAGGGAGTCATCACTTTCATCTGAGACTTCATTGATTCAATAACACCTCTAACTTTCACCCATCCCGGCAAACAGACTCATGAAACATACATTGCCTGACTGCGACTTATTATTTCATACTTTGCATGTTGTTTTCTCCAGTGAGGCTTCAACAAACAAGTCTCAAAATGTACAATATGAAGATCAGGATTGTTTTCCGCTGTGCCCTAATGAACACAACCCAGGTTTAGAGAACCATCTCTTTGGGTTTGAAAATAGTGACGTTCTTCAGTGACGAGGAAAGACAAACAAGCATACTCAGTCACTCCACATAAACTAAGTACCATCGTTAAAGCCATGGCATGGTATTATATGCAGAGACATTTTAAGTATTTTCGGTAATTGGCAGGACTTTTCAGTAATTGATTTTGATTAGACCTCTGTAACAATGTATCTGTATAATGTATTTAAAGATCATATGGTGCATGTACGCTAATCCCAGACAAAATTTTTAGATTTTTGTCATTTAGCAGAGTCTTATCCAGAGCAACTTACAGGAGCACTTAGGTTTAAGTACCTTGTTCAAGAGCACATTGACAGCTAGTCGGATCGGGGATTTGAACAAGCAACCTTTCGGTTACTAGCCAAACGCTCTTAACCGCTAGGGTACCTGCCTAGACCCATGATGTTGGAGTGCTTTCAAGGAAATTATAGCCACTCACACACATTATCAACGCTGCACTTTGATACACAATACATCTGAATCTGACAGTACTGCCATTTCATACTCATAACTCATATTTGGTATCTATCTGGGCCATTCAGTTAAGTAAATGAAATATATCAGTGACAATACCACAGGTTGGGTGATATCTGAATAGGTCCTTTGGGTAAACAGTTATTTTAATCCTGTCAACATTATTTGACAGAGTACAATTACTCTTCATTCATTTTATTCAAATCCCTTAAAGCGAAAGTTGAATGAGCCATTGACCTGGATTGGAGCAAGGTGAAAAGCTTTGAGAGGTACTCTACATAAATACCCTGCAGCTTCTATGTAAGATGGCTGACCTGTTTTTCTACCCTGTTCAATAAGGTCAAATCAGGGGTAAAATGAAGTCAAAACAATAAGGTCTACATCTGCCACTCCCTAGAACTACTACACAGCATCAGTCAAACACTAGACACTGTTGAAGTCTACAAACAACTGAACAACTGAATCCCTGTTTCTTTTTCAGATCAGTCTATCAGTATCTGCCCTATTCGATGATGACTCCTATAGAGGTGAAATCAGGGACATCATACAACACAACAACACCCCCACAACTACTTAGAGGGTCACAAATAGTATCAGTCCAACACTAGGCACAAACTGAAGTTAAACTAACTCTTGGGAGTTTTCTGCCTGCTTCGTTGCTTTGTCTCAATGACACACTGTGAGTATCGAGAGAGTCAAAGTCAAGCGTGTTTACAGCTGAATGCTCTTTGGGGGGGACTGATATCTTCTCCCAGCAGACGGTGCAGGGTTGGGAGGATGTGACTTCTCTGGAAGGAGGTAACCCCCCTAGGGAGAACCTCTCTCTCTCTCTCACTCTCTCCTCTCTCTCTCTCTCTCCTCTTTTCTCTTTATCCTATCTCTCTTTCTCCTCTCTCTCTCTCTTTCTCTTATCTCTCTATTTATCCCTGGTCCCTGGAGGAAGGATTCTTCAGAGAGGGGCATCGTGGAGGACAAACCATCTCTAGAAGGGGGAAAGTCTCATCCCCCACTACACAGAGAAAGGCTGATGATTTTGTGAAACACTACAGTATCTGAGATCCCTCAGCACTACCACATTTAGCTAGGTTCTCCTACACAGTCTACTGACAGTGAAACCCCATTTAGCAGTGGATAGATCTAAGCAGGTGTATTTGAGGTGTATTTCATTGTGCTCAGTGGCACTTCACACACGTCTCAGTCTGGTGTCTTCTACACTAGGCTAACTGGAACGTTTTTGTTTTATAGAGAGAGACACACGTAGGCGTAATCTAGAATGGATGACAGTATAGCAAACACACACACACACTTTTCTCTAACCGACAAGTATGAGTCAGACGCCTAATTGCAGTCTCCCTAACGTCCGGTCCATTCTGTAATGCACAACAAGAATGACCTTCAACTTGATCATGAGTATGTGACCAACCCTCAAGAAGAGGTTGAGCGTGAGCGTCTGAAACTCCTACAGACACACATGGGGCCTACAGTCACACAGCGAGAAAAATGGTGGGTCCATAACTGTACTATAAAACGTTTACAGCTTCTATCCTCCATTACACTTGTAGAGGAAGAATGAGAGAAGATTATACTGGTGACTTGCAGGCGCTAAGGCCGAGCGTGATGACTCAATCACAATTTTTAACATTGTTTGGATGGCTGACCATTTGTGAGCTATCACAGAGGTCAAACACACCTTATCTGTGTATTTCTCCGGGGAGGGACGTTACCATAGAACCCTGGGAGCACGAACACCATTGGAGGGGTGGAGACAGATGAAAACGTGAAATCAACTAAATAATTATTAATGTGTGAATTAAATTGTCATGTTTGGATTGTTTCAAGAGTTCAAAAAGAGCTACGAATGTTGATATGTTTTATTGTACTGTAAGTGCTATGGCTTTGTTGTTACAGGGAAACGGTTATTTTGTTAGTCAGATAGCGAATAGTTCAAAGCGGGAGTGAGATGGGGGTGCACTCCTATCATTTAAATTGAGTTAATTAGAATCTGGGTGTGTTTTCCTGTCTTTAGTTTTTAGTGCTAAGAAATGTTAATTCAGTTTGGGCGTAGGTTTCTGCTTGAATTTGGTTAAAAGGACAGTGAATTTGTTCATACTTTGAGGACTTGTTAGCAAGCTCCTGTGTGTATTACACAGATTAAGTCTTAGCCTATTGGTGATAGTCATTTACTCTGAGTAGTCTGTAATGTATCATGTATTTCATGTACACTGTAATTGTTAATTATTTTGTGACTAATAAATTCTATTAGTTGAAGTAAATGCATTCCTCGTTTTACGGAGTCATTCTTTGACTATACGCTTATAATTTAGAAGGTCCATTGGTAGTTGTTATTTACACTATATATGCTTGGGTACCACCTTGACATTTATGATCCGCTTGCCTGAAATGAATGCTAGAACATTGGTCGCCAGAATTAGCTATTTGTATCTCTTAATAATTGCATTACGGTGCAAGTTAGAACATGTCAACTTGCATTATAGTCAAGTGGTGACGCATGGCTTGCTATCTTGCTAGATCATTTAGAGATGCACAGGGCCTGTTGCATTTATTCACATAATATTGGAGTCAGATTGATAAATGTGGTTTATTATTATATTCAACGTAATTTCTACATAATGGTTGGATAATTTCAATCTAACTATAAATGGTGACCACTCATCCTCAGTCGATGGGGATTTCTACACCCCTACACACTAGGTTTACTGTACTACTGTGTCATTACACTAGGTTTACTGTATTAGGATGTGTGTTTTTGCAGGGGGTTTTCTGCATAGAAAAGTATTGGGCGGGCCACCTAAGTGTTTTTTCGGGATGCCTTTGTCCAAACAGTTTTTTTTTTTATGGAGAAAGAAAATTGAAAAATTCAGGCTGGAAAAACGTTTTCAGTGTAAACTTAAATGACTAAAATCATATATATCTTTTTTTATAAGATCATTTTCGAGAAGTAAAAATCACCAAAATAGAAGCTAGACAGTCAGGGAGAATATACAATTCAAAAAATTATGCTTTAAAGTGTATTTTTGTCATGGCATGGGGCCCCCATTGATTTCGTTATAATGTTTGAGTCACTCAGATAGCATAAACCATGGCAAAATGTGTAGAATTGCAGGAAATTTGCTTTAAAACTACACCATTTTATCTCCGTCATATGGCAAAATGTGTAGAATTACAGGAAATTAGCTTTATAACAGACAATTTTGTCACTGCGGCCAACAGGAGGGCCTTTAAAATGTTCGGTCGGCAACCGCACCATTGACCAAGCCCACACCCACCACCTAAGCCCCATTCTGATCCAGAAAAAAACATGTTTTTGGATTTGGTGTTTAACCTTGTTTGCACTCCTTACAAAAACATTGAAACAATTAGCTACAGCTCTGCACATAGCATACATAATTTAACAGTATCACTGCATAATAACACCCTAAATGAATCTGTGTTTTCACATTAGAATGTGAAACGGAAACAGAGCTAAGACTTTACTATTGCCTGAAGGATCAATACCACCATGGAGGTCTGGAAAACATATTCATGATGATACACCTGACAGATCAAATCATATCCCTTTTACTGTTAATAAAAGTAGCTAAAACACAGTTGCAACAAGTTTAAATCATAAAACATTTGACTCAAGGGCGCAAGAGATCTGAGATGTAGAAGTTTAGTGACTTGAATCAATTAATCTTGTGAACTGATAAAAAACATTTTAAACTTGCATATTGTCAAACCCCATGAGCAAACACTATTCACCATGGTTTCAATAAAAGGCTAAGGCAGCGTCCCAAATGGCACCCTAAGGAGTCCATAGGGCGCTGGGCAAATGTAGTGCACTACATTTTGGGACACAAACTAAGCCTCATTACCACAGCTATAGAGAGGTCTCTGGACATAGAATAGCGCAACAATCTACAAAGAGGACTTTTCTGAGTAATCTCTTTTAACGCCACAGATAAAGTGTGAGGATAAAGAAGTTGACTTTTAGTGAAGTGTGGAGCAGGGAGCTGGGGCCACTGTGGTGTGACTGTGGCTGCCTTGCTGGCTGGATTATGAGCCTTACGAGTCCAGAGGGACCAGTAGGAATCAGGCCCAGTTAAGCACTTCTTCTCTACACCACAGTGGCTAATTACTAGAGCAGAGAGACCCTCTGGAATGCGTCCCAAATGCCCCCCTATTCCTTACATAGTGCACTACTTTTGACCAGAACCAATAGGGAATAGAGTGCCATTTGGGACACAGCTGTGGAGAGCAGACCCCTGAGTTACCTCCAGATATTATGGGAGTGAACAGACGAGCCTCGGAGGACATGCTATCACAACACACTGCACTGCCGAGCCGAGACAGACTGAAAATGAGCTTCAGCGGTCATAAAAGATTTATGAAATACCTTTGCCCCCAGTGCAAAGTATCGCACACAAGTTAATGGTGCGATTACACTAATAAGGGTGAAGCCGGGAGGAGGAAAGAGGGAGGGAGAGAGGGACAGACAGCCACAGAGAGGGAGAGTGGGCATTAGATAGTCGTAGGAGTCTGACTCTATGACCCAAATGGCACCCTATTCCTTATACAGTGCACTACTTTTGACCTATAGGGCTCTGGTCTAAAGTAGTGCACTATATAAGGAATAGGGTGCTGTTTGGGCTGTAGCCTGGGTCACGACCAGTCACATGGCCGTTTTGATCTCTTCCTCTCACGCTGTCCAGCTGAGCAGTGCCAAAGTGGATCAATACCTGCCTTAACAATGCCCTCTGATCGCTCTCACACCGTCCTAGTCTTAACAAACCGGGACTATGACTGTGGACACTGAACAGACAGACAGAGGAGATGGGGATAAGACCAGTATACTAAGCTACCTCTTGAGGTCAACCAACCAGGGCTGGGATGGACTTTATACAGGCAAAGGGGGAGAGAGACAGGCCAAGTCTGCATATACTAGAGCCAGACTTTGTGGTCTTTTGAAGTAATAGATCCAGTAGCAGTCACACTACTGTAGGCCTGACTGTGAATCTAATGTGATTCAATGGAGCTCCATGTGTGTGATCAGGTCAAAGTAAGTTATCTGGTCACTGTTTGGAAGTTATTTTGTGTTCCAATCTCAGAGCATTCTGGTGGTCCATAAATCCACTGAAAACTCACATTTCTATGCAAATTAAGCAGAGCAATATGGGAGTTGGTGTTTCTCTAAAGTGATCCCAAAATGGGTATTGAAAGATTACGTTGCCTCCATGTATTTGATTAAAATAGAAGTAAACTTGGAGTCACGCGATGACCTGGTGTGTGGTCCTCCTACTATGACTTGGGAAACAATGCAGTTCATTAGACTACAGATGAAATAAGTTATGATGAACTTTACAGGGGGGTGAAAGTGCACAGTGATCTTGCCAATAAAAATATTCTCGCTCCTATCCATAATAATCTCATCATGAAAATGCGATTGAATGCGCATATTTTCTTTATGCAGATTTTTGAATATTCGCATGAAGATCTGTTGCCAATTGGATGGAAACCTAGCTACTGTTTCATTTTGATATAGTAGCAGGCAGGATGGCTGAGTAATTATATACTTCTTTTACACTCTCTGAATGAAGTGAACTACCAGAAATAGCATAAATTACAAATACGTGAACGTCCCAAATGGCACCCTAGTCCATATATAGTGCACTACATTTGACCAGAGCCCTATGGGCCCTGATCAAAAGTAGTGCACTATATAGGGAATAAGGTGCAATTTGAGACGCAACTAAGATTTATAATCATCTGCTGGAGCTGGAGCTTTACTCTGAACATTAATGCTATTAGCTGCTGCAAATCAAGGGACAACTAAAAAGCGACTGTGACACAATATTAGCAGAAATGTTTAATGTTTGGCAAAGAGTGCCTAGAGTGCCACACATTTTTCATTTCATTATGCATTCATTGTAAATACTTGGCAGTTGTGCTGAGTTAGGAATACTAGCTGGGACAGGCCGTACATACGTGGGACGCACACACATATGTGCACTTGCACACACACACACTTCTCTATCGTCACATTGCACACAGTCAGTAGAAACTGACGTAATAAAATGGCATAGGCTCCAAGATCATTGGAAATCATGCACTAATTCTGCTTTAAATGATTCCATTAACACTAACAACTCAAACTTACAAACATCTTAAAGCTTGCAAAGTGACACGACTACACTAATTGGCCTGCAGTGGAAATGGCTTAATTTTAATTGCATTAGTGCAACTTCAACTTCTAGTGTTGGGTGAATGAATAATGTTAAAACAAAATGGAGGGTAATATAAAAGCAGATTGTGACAACAATGAGCTATAAATGAAATGCTGTCATTTTGTGTTTGGCTGCTTATTATGTCTCTGTCCCTTTATCAGTACAGCAGCCCCAAACACAACATGGTATATGTGAAGGAGGTAAGAAATGTTATCTGTACATTGTAATTGCTTTACAATACTCCTAACTCCTCGCTGTCTGAGCCTTTCAGGATGAAGCGGACGCAACCATGCACACACTCACACACACACACATAGACACACAGCGGTCTGCTTGTCTTAAGGCATGACGATCATTCATGTGTTTGCTTTAGAAAGGTACGGGTCACTGCATTGATTATTGGACGTCTGACTGTAATATTTAATTATATTGACTGGCTGCACTTACAGTTGCCCTTGAAGCTTAATCACATAATGTTACAGCTTCATTAGGTGTGTCTGACAATCCCATTCATTAAGGACAGGCACAGATCAATTTCCTGCATGAAGACTGTCCAAGCAATCAAGATGACGGACGTGTGAATCTCAGATTAAAACATAGCTATGGACATGTGAATCTCAGATTAAAACATAGCTAGTCTTTAATGCCAAAATAAAAGGTTGCATGGTCAGCGAATACTGTATGTTTTTGAATATTTAATTAGTTACCAGCTAAAATATTGTACATTTTTGTCTTCTTCTAATGCCTCTTAAGGGGAAAGAAATCCAAAAGTTACGTTAATGTGTTTGGGTAACCCAAAAGTTACGTTACTGATTACAATTTTGGACAGGTAACTAGTAACTCTAACGGATTATATTTAGAAAGTAACCTACCCAACCCTGCCACTAATCCCCACAAAAGAGATTCGAGTGCCATTCCATTCCATTCCATTCTAACAGCAACAGAAAAACACAGTGACAGTAATTTCAGCCTGCCACTTTCTAAATAGACAGTAGAGAGACAGAGAGTCGCAGCAGCCACAGCACTCACAGTGAGGGTGTGTGTGTGTGTGTGTGTGCGCATGCGCGTGTGTGCATGTGTGCCGCGCGTCGACCTGCCAGTCTTTTGTTTAGAGAGCCATGCTGTCTAAATGGGCACCCCGGGGAGAGGCTGGGCTTCGGCTAGCTGTTAGTGACAGTCCTAAATGGCACCCTATTCCCTATATAAAGCACTCCTTTAAACCAGAGCCTAGGGCACTATATAGGGAATAGGGTGCCATTTGGGATGCAAACTCTGTTTGCCCCCAGATAGCATAGTAAGACAGAGACCCAGATCATGACTTTGATCGGAAGGAGATGGGCGGCATATCAAGATCGGGGTCTGTCTGGTCTGTCAGTAAAACGTAGATGGGAGTAACAACTTATACCCCCTTCGCCCCCTCTGTCTCCAGCCCGACACCGACCCAGCAGCCCCCTCTGTCTCCAGCCCGACACCGACCCAGCAGCCCCCTCTGTCTCCAGCCCGACACCGACCCAGCAGCCCCCTCTGTCTCCAGCCCGACACCGACCCAGCAGCCCCCTCTGTCTCCAGCCCGACACCGACTCAGCAGCCCCCTCTGTCTCCAGCCCAACACCGACCCAGCAGCCCCCTGTGTCTCCAGCCCGACACCGACCCAGCAGCCCCCTCTGTCTCCAGCCCGACACCGACCCAGCAGCGCCCTCTGTCTCCAGCCCGACACCGACCCAGCAGCCCCCTCTGTCTCCAGCCTGACACCGACCCAGCAGCCCCCTCTGTCTCCAGCCCGACACCGACCCAGCAGCGCCCTCTGTCTCCAGCCCGACACCGACCCAGCAGCCCCCTCTGTCTCCAGCCTGACACCGACCCAGCAGCCCCCTCTGTCTCCAGCCCGACACCGACCCAGCAGCCCCCTTTGTCTCCAGTCCGACACCGACCCAGCAGCCCCCTCTGTCTCCAGCCCGACACCGACCCAGCAGCCCCCTCTGTCTCCAGCCCGACACCGACCCAGCAGCCCCCTCTGTATCCAGCCCGACACCGACCCAGCAGCCCCCTCTGTCTCCAGCCCGACACCGACCCAGCAGCCACCTCTGTCTCCAGCCCGACACCGACCCAGCAGCCACCTCTTCACAGCCCGACACTGGGCCGAGGATGTTGTGTCAAAGCAGGCAACAAACAAATAGTCACAGCCAATGCTGTCATCTGGCAGCGAATTATTCATGTATGTGTGAAGGCAGAGGAGACAGGCTGAGAATATATGATCATATGAAAAGGCATTGAAGAACCTGACAAAAGAGGGACCTCAGTGTTTTACCCAAAAGACTCAGACTTTTCTGTTTCCATCTACGCGGGCCAGCACCTGTGTCTCACTGGGCCTTGGCTCCAGCGGACCTGCTTTGGCTTGGAGCCAAGGCAAGCCCCTGGATTGGAGATGGCGCCGGAGAAGATGGCTGCCTTTTTACAGCCCTCTAACCAATTGTACTATTATGTGTGTTTTTTTGCATTATTTGTAATTTATTCTGTACATAATGTTTCTGCCATCGTCTCTTATAACCAAAAAGAGCTTCTGGATATATATATATATATTACTCACCTCGTATTGGACAAAGATTTTTTCTTCAACGAGTCGGATGCAAAGGATATCCTACAGACACCCGACAAGGCCCAAATCCCCATCATTCGCAGGAGAAAGAGACAGAGATATCGTGGACGTAGGTCAGGGTGCCTTTGTAAGGATCTGACGGCGAGCGTGTAAACTGCCTCTTCCATCAATCCTATTAGCCAATGTTCAATCATTGGAAAATAAATTAGATGACCTAAGATTACAGTTATCCTACCAACGGGACATTAAAAACTGTAATATCTTATATTTCACCAAGTCGTGGCTGAACGACGACATGGACAACATACAGCTGACGGGATATACGCTACATCGGCAGGATAGAACGGCTGACTCCGGTAAGACAAGGGGTGGCGGTCTGTGTATATTTGTAAACAACAGCTGGTGCACAAAATGAAATACTAAGGAAGTCTCAAGGTTTTGCTCGCCTGAGATGAGTATCTTATGATAAGCTGTAGACCACACTATTTACCAACAGATCCACAGATGATGCAATCTCTATTGCACTCCACACTGCCCTTTCCCACCTGGACAAGAGGAACACCTACGTGAGAATGCTATTCATTGACTACAGCTCAGCGTTCAACACCATAGTGCGCTCAAAGCTCATCACTAAGCTAAGGCTTCTGGGACTAACCACCTCCCTCTGTAACTGGATCCTGGACTTCCTGACGGGCCGCCCCAGGTGGTAAGGGTAGGTAACAACACATCTGCCACGCTGATCCTCAACACGGGAGCCCCTCAGGGGTGCGTGCTCAGTCCCCTCCTGTACTCCCTGTTCACCCATGACTGCATGGCCAGGCACGACTCCAACACCATCATTAAGTTTGCAGACGACACAACAGTGGTAGGCCTGATCACCAACAACGATGAGACAGCCTATAGGGAGGAGGTCAGAGACCTGGCCGTGTGGTGATAGGATAACAACCTCTCCCTCAACGTGATCAAGACAAAGGAGATGATTGTGGACTACAGGAAAAAAAAGAGGACTGAGCACGCCCCCATTCTCATCGACGGGGCTGTGGTGGAACAGGTTGAGAGCTTCAAGTTCCTTGGTGTCCACATCACCAACAAACTATCATGGTCCAAACACACCAAGACAGTCATGAAGAGGGCACAACAAAGCCTATTCCCCCTCAGGAGACTGAAAAGATTTGGCATGGGTCCTCAGATCCTCCAAAAGTTATACAGCTGCACCATCGAGAGCATCCTGACTGGTTGCATCACCGCCTGGTATGGCAACTGCTCGGCCTCCGACCACAAGGCACTACAGAGGGTAGTGCATACGGCCCAGTACATCACTGGGGCCAAGCTTCCTGCCATCCAGGACCTCTATACCAGGCGGTGTCAGAGGAAGGCCCTCAAAATGTCAAAGACTCCAGCCACCCTAGTCATAGACTGTTCTCTCTGCTACTGCAAGGCAAGCGGTACCGGAGTGCCAAGTCTAGGTCCAAAATGCTTCTCAACAGCTTCTACCCCCAAGCCATAAGACTCCTGAACAGCTAATCATGGCTACCCAGACTATTTGCACTGCCCACCCCCAACCCATCTTTTTACGCTGCTGCTACTCTGTTAATTATTTATGCATAGTCACTTTAACTCTACCCACATGTACATAGTACCTTAACTACCTCAACTACCTCAACTAGCCGGTGCCCCCGCACATTGACTCTGCACCGGTACCCCCCCTGTATATAGCCTCCCTACTGTTATTTTATTTTACTTCCGCTCTTTTTTTGTCAACACTTTTTTGTTGTTGTTGTTTTATTTTACTTCTTTATTAAAAAATAAATGCATTGTTGGTTAAGTAAGCATTTCACGGTAATGTCTACACCTGTTGTATTCGGCGCATGTGGCAAATCAAATTTGATTTGATTTGATATTGATATATTTCAGTTATTTACATAACAATGGCTAACAGTGAACTTCAACACTTTCTCACAAAGCAACAGTCTTGAAGGATGCAGAGGTTGTTGTTTCTGCTCGCCACAAGTCTTTAGTGTCACACTCCTGATGGAAACACAATAACACTGGCGCTTACAATAACATAAAACACTGATGACATCCAGTGCCTGTGTGAGCGAAGCAGCAGCAGTCGTGATAGATAGACAGAGCCAGGAGAAACAGCAATCTTAACCCAGCCGACCTGACTGCCTGGCAGGGAGGATACAGACCTATCACCCCCACCGCTCTGCAGAAGATTCAGAACACTTTAAACATAGCCAGGCAGCCAGCCAGCCAGGCAGGGAGGTAGATAGGGAAGCAGGCAGGATACAGACCCCCACAACTCTACTGACACATCATATCCTTACAGTCAATGATGTCTGATGTTTGGAACTCTCAAATAATTACAGAGAGGACCCTCAAGATGGTTTCTATTAAAATGTATCCATTGACAACACAGCAATTAGCAGCTCAATGTCATTGAATAGCCTCTAATATAATCATAAGCTATACCATACTGGTCCTTTATGCCACGGTGGAAAGGCTTCTCAATAACAGTATAGAGGTCCTCATCATGAGCAAATCAAACAAATGGCCTATTGCAATTCAAGTAGAGGAATTGGTCCTAACGCACATACTATGAATACATTGTTTTGAGATGTACCTATTTTATGAAATCATTAAAGCAAACTCGATGCAGATGTGATTTTACTCAGGAAAGCAACAAACCCATGCAGCTCCACAAGCTGTTGGAGATCTACCCCAGTCTCACTACTAGTCCCTGGACAAACTATAGGGCAGACACTCAGTGTCAGGGAATTAACCAAGAATGAGAGGAGAGAGAGAGAGAGCGAGAGAGAGCGAGAGAGAGCGAGAGAGAGAGAGAGAGAGAGAGAGAGAGAGAGAGAGAGAGAGAGAGAGAGAGAGAAAGAGAGAGAGTGAGAGAGAGAGAGAGAAAGAGAGCAAGAGATAAAGAGAGATAGAGAGAGCGATAAAGAGAGAGAGAAAAAGAGAGAGCAAGAGTGAGATAAAGAGAGAGAGAGAGAGATGGAGAGAGAAAAAGAGAGAGAGAGTGAGAGAAAAAGAGAGGGAGAGCAGGGAGGAAAGTGGGTCTCAGATCCAGTGCTCTCTTTGTCTGCTACAGTATGCTGGTGAGCTATTCAATACCACTACCTGCTCCTGCCATCCCTTTTGCAAGTCCAGCCTTAGTTTCCTGTTAAGACCTCTGGTTTATTAGGTCTCAGCATGCCTTTTCTGTATACTGCTCCAAAGTCCAGAGAGATAAGAGCAGTTCAGAGTGGGTGAAGCCATTGAAAAATGCATCAAAGGTGATGTGAGCCAGCACTCTATGAGGCTCTGAGCAGTACTCTATGCTTGTAGCTAGATTAGGAGAATCAATTCTGTTTCTATTGCTGTATTCGCCAGAGCTTAAATTCGTCATTCACTTACATTCACATTCACCCAAAACATAATTGTGAAATAATGATGAAAAGGAACCGAATTCAGAGTTAACAGGGTTTATATGAGTAGCCAGTGACATCAGTTTTGTTGGACCGGGTTATGAGAGCGATGTTGCTCTAACTGAGCCTTGTATGGACTTTGGACCTCCCGAGTGGCGCAGTGGTCTAAGGCACTGCATCGCAGTGCTAGCTGTGCCACTAGAGATCCTGGTTCGAATTCAGACTCTGTCGTAGCTGGCCGCGACCGGGAGACCGATGGGGCAGCGCACAATTGGCCCAGGGTAGGGGAGGGAATGGCCGGTAGGGATGTAGCTCAGTTGGTAGAGCATGGCATTTGCAACGCCAGGGTTGTGGGTTTGATACCCACGGGGGGCCAGTATGAAAAATAAAATAAAAAATAATGTATGCACTGGATAAGAGTGTCTGCTAAAATGTCAAATGTATTCCCTGGAGGACAGCCCAACCCTTCTCATCTCTCCTTTCTTTCACTCTCTCTCTTTTCTCTCTTTCATAGCTCTCCCTCTGGCTCTCTATCAAAGTTGTCTAGACAGGATTTACACACTCCCAGACTATCAGTTACCTACATAGTGTACAAAACAATGTGCTTCTTCAGACACATGTTAGGTTTCTACCTACAGTCCTGTCTCTTTCTCTATTTCTCTCTCTCTCTCTCTCTCCCTCACCACCCTTTCTCTCTCTCTCAATTTAATTCAATGGGCTTTATTGGCATGGGAAACATATATTTACATTGGCAAAGCAAGTGAAATAGATAATAAACAAAAGTGAAATAAACAATAAAAAATGAACAGTAAACATTACACTCACAAAAGTTTCAAAGGAATAGAGACATTTCAAATGTCATATTATGTCTATATACAGTGTTGTAATGATGTGCAAATAGTTAAAACACAAAAGGGAAAATAAATCAACATAAATATGAGACATATATCTCTCCCTTTCATACATTTCTTCTTTCTCTGAAGTGCATAGCTACAATATTGAAAATGTCTAACTCTGAAGTGCCTTCAATTAAACAATAATAATAATAATAATAATAAGAGACAGGGGATGGTAAAGGCTGTTGAACACATGTATACTGTATTGACGGGTGACTGGCAGCGGAACCACTCACCAGCTCAGGGAGACGGACAGACACAAGCTGTTGGACAGGTTTATAGTATTTTG
The DNA here is from genome assembly GCF_964263955.1 of Coregonus lavaretus. NCBI lineage: Eukaryota > Metazoa > Chordata > Actinopteri > Salmoniformes > Salmonidae > Coregonus > Coregonus lavaretus. Next base: position 51,309,174 of record NC_139993.1, on the reverse strand, counting down.
GGTTACAACCTCTGCAGGGGCTGCAGGGTAGAAAAGAACACTAGTCTGTTTGGTTTCGTCCCAAATGGCACCCTATTCCCTTCATAGCGCACAACTTTTGACCAGAGGGAATATAGGGAATAGGGTGCCATTTAGGATAAAACCTAGAACACTAGTTGTCAGCCAATCAGCTGACTGCTGGAGCACAGAAACAGGAAGTGCCCTTCAGAAAGCATTGATACATTAACACTATTAGCGGCTGTAGTCATCAATCACCAATCATATCAATCACTAGATTAATTCCACAGGTCTGACATCATGACGTCCTAATAAATTATTGTGAATAATGAGCCCTTTCTGCCTAATTTATTCCAAGCACTTACATTGCTCTCTGGCTCTGAAATTAAGTCAAATTTAGATCAACCAAATATGAGTTTTGCAGCTACACAATGAGATAAAGTACAAATTAAAAACCCAAGAAGTACAATTTGGATGCATTCAAGATCTTAACGAAAATAGAGTAGACATTCTGCACTCGTTTTTTATTATAATGCTGGATATCTGGATAAAGACAAAGTTCATTTGAGGTCCAGTTTGGAAATAAGTGACGCATAATGCATTCATTTGTTATCTTCTGGGCTTTTAAAATATATAGATATTTTTTTTTTACGTTATCAAATCAAAGCCAGAATCCAATATTTTTTGGAACCATAATCAAGTCAGCTGATTGTGAAGAATTGACTGAAATTGTGTTATTATAATGACATCAGAAAAAGCGAAATGCAACCTAGTAGTCTGTTCTGTCTCTGTCCTGTTTAAACACAGAACCCAGCAAAAGAAACCATTTAACCTCAGGCCATGGAGGCGTCCCAAATGGCACCCTATTCTCTACATAGCCCAAAGAGCTCTGTCAAAAGTAGTGCACTATGTACATTTGGGATGTACACTGAGTCAACAAGGCCATATGGAGCTACAGAGCAGCACAGCAAGTACTGGGACAAAATCAAGGGAAATCAATGTTGTGTTGGGGCCAAATAAATCACTGTGTTACATTATATTTCTGTTATTCATTAAACACAAACAGCGTTGTAGCCAGATCATTGTGGGCAGATAACAAAAGAGAAGCAGTTATAATGTACCAGGGTTGAACATGGCTAACGTCACAGTGGAGAGCCACTCCAAAGAGAGAGCTGGGTTTTAATCTGCGATGTACTGCTGTGCAGGAAGGCTAGGATAGAAACACAAGGCCCAGCAGTGACTAGGAGGACCACATCTCAAACAGCGCAGAGAGAGACTTTAAAGGCTTCTGTTCCAAGGTTGATTTGCATAAGACAACAGTCTGTCAGTGTTAGATGGGTGAGTAAGGAAACAAAATGCACAGATCGTTTAGACAGAGTTGCTGGTGTGTGTTGTGACATATACTGTATGTGAAAACAGGTTTGTACTGGTAAACAAGCACAGATTGGAGTAGTATGTTTGTGGTGTATGCATGTAAAGCCATACCCCTACTGTACAGCGCGTGGGGAAATGAGATTGGCAAAAACATGGAATCTATTCCAATTTAGTTTCACGCCAAGTGTTAAAATCAGATCTTATTCTGTCCCCTATGGCAATGTTGTAATTGGCAACAAAGATTTTCCTTTCATGCTAAGTGTGTCACACCTAATCTGTCCCCATGGTAAGGTGACATGCCTTATATTTGCACCTGGTAAGGTGTACAGTGAGCGTACAAAACATTAGGAACACCTTTTGCCCTCAGAACAGCCTCAATTCGTCGGGGCATGGACTCTACAAGGTGTTGAAAGCGTTCCACAGGGATGCTGGCCCATGTTGACGCCAATGCTTTCCACAGTAGTGTCAAGATGTCTGGATGTCCTTCGGGTGGGGGACCATTCTTGATACACATGGGCAACTGTTGAGCATACCCCGTTCAAAGGCACTTAAATATTTTGTCTTGCCTGTTCACCCTCTGAATGGAACACATACACAATCCATATCGCAATTATCTCAAGGCTTAAAAATCCTTCTTTAACCTGTCTCCTCCCCTTCATCTACACTGATTGAAGTGGATTTAACAAGTGACATCAATAAGGGATCATAGCTTTCACCTGGATTCACCTGGTCAGTCTATGTCATGGAAAGAGAAGGTGGTCTTAATGTTTTGTCCACTCAGTGTATTGGCGACAAACAAAGTGCCAAACCAAAATCCAGATCGTTGACTTGCCAGCTGTTAGTTCCATGGGCCAGGCAACATGGCCTTTTAGGTGACATATCCTTCAACGACAGCTGGACACTTGACTGGGTTAATAAACACTGTTAAATACAAACTCTGCTAATTCCCCTTGTCTCTCAGGCTGTGGTCGGGCATAGCAGGGACTTATCGGGGAGACGTGAAGGGTCACAGCACACACACGCATGGACACACACAGCCTGAGTGACACATTCTCTCACGGACTCGCTCCAGGAGACGTGTCACATCCCGGAGACAGGTCCCTCTCAGCCTGTGGCTCAGCCGTGGCACTCTGTCACTCAATGTGTCCAATGGCGCCAAGATCAGCATTATATTTGCATTCTATATGCATTATATTAACACAATCCTCTTCTGGTTATAACTATCATCAATAAGAAAATACATCAGCATGATTCTACTCTGCTTCAATGTAGCTATCTAGCTATCAATAATAGTCAAATATAGCCTAAATAGCCTTGATGCTTTGCCTAAATGTATAATTGTATAAACTGTGGGAGAAGGTTTTCAGGACACTTGTCTCATACATGAATCATACAAGTACTATACATGAATGATGACACACACTTAAGGAATCCATCCCCTTCCCCCATACAGTACCTTTTTGTAATGCTTGCCATCTGCCAAGGCATGTGAAGTGAACATGGAGCATGGAGAATGGCTGTCTTCTCTCAGGACCCAACTCCTGTCATCACAGCCATCTCTCTCTGCATTCACAGGGCATGTCTGGACAGGACTCCCTAGCCTATCTGTCTCTCTCTGGATGGAGCCTAGTATGTGTCCCAAATGGCACCCTACGCCCTTTGTAGTGCACTACTTTTGACAAGGGCCCATCGGGTGCACTATATAGAGGATAGGGTGCCATGTGGGACACAGCCCAGAGCTTATAGATGTCCAGTTAGAGCAGTGAACCGGTAGAGCCAGACTAGACCCAGTATTCAGGCTACGTTCCGGACTGTGTGTCGACCCACAGCTTGGGCCATCACGTCACATTTCATTTCACCACTTCAAAGATACTTGAAGGTTTCTCCCGTTGCTGAGGTGGCCAACAGACTTGAAGAGAAAATGAAGATGACTTGATGGAGAGGCTCCCCAGAAGCCAACAGACTTGAAGAGAAAATGAAGAATAGGGGAGACATGATGGAGAGGCTCCCTGATACACTGATACTAACCTCCATATCAATAACCGTGTCAAGACGTGGGAGATCAACAATTATTGCTTTAGCCAAATTTGTTCTACTTAAGTTGTTTGAACACAAAACCCTATTTTTCCTTTAGGCAAATGAGTTGAGTGAGTTCAGACAGCCTCGACCACAAACGAGCATCTGCACCTGTAGGCACTCTATAGCCTCACGGGTTCACTACCTTACAGGTTACACTAACATGTTACTTTGTGGTTTAGAATGGGAATGAACACTAGTTTAGAAAACCATAAAAAGAACATAGATAGTCCATACTTTGACAAGCATGAGACGGATCATCACTAATTGGTGTGTCCAACTGCCAGATGGGGGGATGCCATTTCAGACAAGACAAGAGCAATAGATTAACTTTTTCAAAATCGCATCGGGTGAAAAAACCATCACAGAGAAATTCCAGATAACTGCGTTTCACATTTCACACAAACATTTGGCCACACACAGAGTTGAAGTTGGATGAGAAGGAGTCAGACAGTGTCTGCGTCCCAAATGCCACCCCATTCTCTACATAGAGCACTACTTTTGAAGCACAAAACACTTTTTGATTATAAAAGTAGTGCACTATATAGGGAATAGGATGCAATTTGGGACACATCCACAGACAGTCACTATCCATGAATAACACCCTAAATAACTGAAGCTAGAGAATCAAACGTGATTAAATTCCATCTATTTTGAACTTGTCTTCTAAGGTGGGAGAGGACTTTGAATCCATACTTCAAAGAGCAGAGAAATAAACAGAAAGACTGCCTTCATAAGAAAACCAAATTACTAGTGTTACAGAGAAATGTGTTTGATCCACATTCAACTGTGGTAAAATGTTACACTTAAACCCCAAGCTACAACCTACAGTGCCTTCGGAAAGTATTCAGACCCCTTCACTTTTTCCACATCTTGTTACGTTACAGCCTTATTCTAAAATGGATTCAATTGTTTTTTCCTTCATCAATCTACACACAATACCCCATAATGACAATTGTGTGTGTGCGTGTGTGTGTGCATGTGTGTGTGCGCGCACATGTGTATAAATCTTTCTGTGTGCAAGTCAAAATGTCTCTCTTTGTGCGATTGCACTCAATAACACCCCTGTGGGAGGACTACATACGCCAAACACAACAGACTAGAACACGAACATAGCCTCCTCAGCCTCAACAATAATCAATTAATACCTGCTACAATACAATGACACAGCAAACTGCTCAGATCCGGAGCTGAAGACTACACAAAGACGGGATTAGCTCCATTAGTGGAGGAATCTGCAATGCAATTAACCTGCCGTGAGCACAGCAAAGCCTGCTCTCAGATTCCTGCTGTATGGCGCCGGACTGGGGGCTGGGGTGGACGAGAGAGGCAGACGGGAGGGGTGGCTCAGGGGCTGCATCCCAAATGGTACCCTATTCCCTATATAGTGCACTACTTTTGACCAGGGCCCATATAGTCTCTTCTCACAGCCGCTGTTTAGGGCGCATAGGGCTCTGGTGAAAAGTAGGACACTATATAGAGAAGGAGGCACACAGGACCTCAGGAGATGTGACTAGAGGAGGTGGGGGCAGTAAAAGACTACTTCCCTGAAGAATCCACCCAGCAGCAACTCATAAAGAGCAGAATGCAGAGGTCATAGGACCATATGGGTGGGGAGGGAGAAAGCGATAAGGTGAAGACCCCTAGCAGGCTCCCAACGAAAAGGGGCCCCATCAGAGCTGGTCATTCTGGGGGAGAAA
>NC_139993.1:51192409-51303827 GCF_964263955.1 Coregonus lavaretus | reverse complement strand
TCTCTTAAGATGGGCTAGCCCAGACTAGACCAGCCCAGTCCAGCTCAACCCAGCTCAACCCAGCCCTACCCAGCCCTGCCCAGCTCAACCCAGCCAAGCCCTACCCAGCCCAGCCCTACCCAGCCCTGAACAGCCCAGCCCACACAACTGCAGGCTTCTCAACCAAGCCTGTGGTTGACCTCTGTCTGATACCACGATTCACTCTGGTTCTGTTGTTGTTGTTATTCTATCTTTCAACAGAAGATCATTCTCAAATGTAAAGCTTCAAAATAATATTGATATTCATCAGCAGAAGATTGAGGAAGAAAATAGCCTTGAAACATGTGTTAGTATCTGCATTGCTATGCATAACCTTCACCTTCATAACGATCAGCCAGCCCACTAGAGTGAACAGTAAGGAGGCATGGAAACCTCTAATTACAACAGAGTTCTATGAACCTGAGGAGGAACCCGGTGAGGGGGGAGGGAGATGTATTCACGGAATGGCCTTAGTAGGGTTGCAAAGGGAGTTTACCCTTTCGAAGTTTACCAGTAAACTACCATCATTTTAGTATCTTTCAAGGATTTTATGTAATCTATCACAAGACATCTAGTGGCCCTTTTGGGTACTTCAGATTTCTACAGGTTTCTGTAATCATCGCTGGCCCTTTGTGCAATATCACATGTAAAATATATGAAATAGTAAAATAAGATTATTTAAAGAAAATGTAATAACAAAGTTGTAAAATATTATGCTCAATATAAACCATCAATTTAGTGAATACCATTGGTGTTTAATATGAGGTTTTCAGCATGAAATATCCTTCATATTTTTTACCCACTTTTATTTATTTTACTATGTCAATGTTTATTTGTTGTTAATGTTTTGGCGTCAAACTGGTGGCAGTTGTGAAGAAAAGTCAATAGTTGGAAGAGTTGTAGAGTTAATTGGAAATGCTTTTGTCTTTAATTAGGCTATTTTCTCTTGAACCATATGGTCTATCTACTAGAAACTCATGGACAATATGGACACAGATATAACAAAGGAATACTATATATGAATAAATGCTTTTAAAGTGGTTATAGTCAAGACTAAATTACCAAAGTTATGATACATTGCCAAAGACTGTCTGTTAATTACCTAAATTACCAAAGATTCCGGTAACTTTGGTAAATTACCAGTAGCTTTCAACTTTAGGCCTGAGCCTGAGTAGGACCCCTGAGAAGGTAGGGAGGGAGGTGTATTCATGGGATGGCCTGAGCCTGAGTAGGACCCCTGAGAAGGTAGGGAGGGAGGTGTATTCACGGAATGGTCTGTGCCTGAGTAGGACCCCTGAGGAGAGAGGGAGGGAGGTGGGGCATGGAACGGCCTGAACTGATGAGGGACCGAGATGAGGAGGGAGGGAGGTGTGGGCATCGAACGGCCTAGCTGTTAATGTTCAACACCATAACTATAGAATAAATGATTGACATGGTTGTCTCCATGCAGGCAGGCAGCCTCATAATATATAATGCCTCTTACACAGTCAACAGGCTCTCTCAGGCTCTCCAGAGGCATCAGCATGTATTCATCAGCAGCAATCAGAGCAACACTGGCTATGTCCCAAATGGCACTCTATTTACTATAGTGCACTACTTTTGACAAGAGCCTTATGGCCTGCTCATAGGGCCCTGGTCAAAAGTAATGCACTAAATAGGGAATAGGGTGCCATTTGGGATGCATATACTCTAACCCACACTTGATGATCCATGCTGATGATATTCAGCCAGGCAGTGGTGAGTCACACTCACAACACCCACATCTTCCATGGAAATCGGACCATAGCGGCCACATTATCGAGGTGGTAGCCAGGCAGGCAGCTAGTTACCCGCATGTTTGCAATAACCAGATGATGTCGGTAGTAACACCGTAGGTGGCTCGAAGGCATCATCAGCCCCTGGGAGAGCTGAGAGCACCGCTCGCTCCCGTTTTCCTGAGTAGAGCTGCTTCTCCTAACAGTCAAGTACTGGCCTGCCTGTCTGTCTCCCCTAGATGATGCACTGAAGGGGAGCTTGTGGAGTCTAGGGAGAGATGAGGGTACGTTGTCAAGAATGGCGGGAAAGCATTAGCAGCACAGAATAAAGACAATGTGTCTCCACAACCCTACATCAAGGCTGGGAGGGAGGATGAGTGATGCATCCCAAATGGCACCCTATTCCCTATATAGTGCACTACTTTTGACCAGAGCCCTATGGGCACTATAAAGGGAAAAGGGGGCATTTGGGACACAATCGAATAGTCACGCTGTGTGTTCTTTTTTTAAAAAGGTCTCCTATTGTAGGGAAGGATTACAGGCATAACAAAGCCGTGTGATTCCTACAGGAAGTCACCTTTGACCTGGTGCTACAGGCTGATGATATTAAACATGTAAGGAGACAAGGAAGGGGGTCGCCGAGTCTCTGATCTCCAGTGCTACTGATCACACAGAAGGTCAAAGGGAGAGAGATGAATAATGGAGTTTCTGTGTGGCCACGGCAGACAAGACAGGACCTTGAAGGAGTTGTGTGGGAAGAGTAGGAGAGGGGAGAGAGAGGGTGGGAGAGACAGAGGAGAGAGAGAGAGGGGGGAGAGAGGGAGAAACAACACTCCTTAAGGCAGAGTAGAGGAGAGGAGGATTAGGGTTTGCTGTTATATTCCACACTATAATGAGGCATGTGAAGAGACAGAAGACACCTTGAAGGCTGTGTGGTTGGGGAACTGAGGACTGCGCTTTTCTTCACATCGCTCCATTATTACCTGCATTGTGACTAAGAGAGAAACCATTCCACTACAGCACTCCAATTCAAATCTGGACCGCGAAACCAGTTCCACTGATATTTTCATCCTGCCCTTCAAATCAGGGACTGATTTAGACCTTGGACACCAGGTGGGTGCAATTCATTATCATGGTGAACAGAAAACCAGCAGTAGTCCGGACCTCATAGGGTAAGTATTGAATACCCCTGCACTACAGTATCTTCATGCAAAACCTGTAGGGTAATGTAAGAGGATTTTGGCATGGAATTGTGTATCAAGACTTCCCAAACGAATATAATGAACACTGTTCATTAAGCCTATGGTAAACATTTCCCACCCAGCCATGTAAAAATCTTATTCGTAAGGGAGAATACTCCTCCTAGTTCGAGCTCCATTTCCAGTTTAATCAAATCTAATAGTGAGCCTGAAGCACAGAGTATTGTTGTGGCCAGTTATTGGCACTTCCCGCCTGCATCTCACAATTATGACCTCATCATGTTAGCATTGACTTCTTTATAAACTCTTCCACTCAATTAGATTTTATTCACTCAACTTCTGCCGGTCCATTAGGAATACAGTGTTACACTACAGGGAGAAGGTTTGCTCATCTTTGTAATATGTATATAAGGACTACAGAGCACTGTGGCTATAGCAAAGCCCTTTCTTCAAATGTTCTGTTTGAACTTAGTCGTAGAATCCCAACTCTAAGCTGCCGTTCAACAGATATTGCAGTCTAGCTAGCCCATAAGTACCTGGTCCTTGGTCTTAACATGTCCCGGTAGATCTTGAATAAACAACAACACAACAACTTCTCAAGACTATCTATATATAACTCTGGATATAACCACCTCTCTACACAACCTTTACAGCATTAGCAAAGCCCTGTGGCTGAGCTTGAACAGCCCCGATCGAGGAGCATTGTCCTGGCACTTGTGTGAGACCAGATCCCAGGCCTGTCATTGGCCAGATGTGTCTAACAACGTGCCCGTGTGAGAGCAGACAGGTATGAGGATAAACCACCCGGCCTGCAGGGTGGGCCTGTCAAAATCTCTCTAATTACAGCTCTGGCCTGCATCCCATTTGGCACCCTATTCCCTATGTGGTACACTGCTTTTGACCAGGGCCCACACGGCTCAGGTCAAAATAAGTGCACTATATTGGTAATAGGGTGGCATGTCGGATGCAGCCGCAGTCAATAAAACCTTGCAGCAGCGTCTGATGAAAGATGTATTCATGCTCAGTGTATTGATCTCATGAAAAATGGATCTTATTACTGTAATGTGTCACTGTTTGTTGCGCCCTCGTGCAATTAATCCATTTTTATATACAGGACGTTTTCTCTGCAATATATGCAGTGGTTTTGGAGGTGTGTGTGTGTGTGCGGGTATGTGTGTTGCGATTGACCCTTGTTTTGTTTACAGGATTGGCCTGAGCAGGCCAAGTAAAGTGTTTAAAGATGTGTGTGCGCAGGCGTCAGCATCTGCTTGTCTGTGTCTATGTGTGCTTGTGTGCGTGGGTGTGTTTGTTGGTGTCTGTTTGTGTGTGGGAGAGAGACAGTGTGTAGTCTTCTTGACCCACATGCCTTTCATATTTCACATATTTCACTGTACTGTATGTACAAAGCCATGCCATATGTTATGTGAATGAGTTATGTACATATGCGCTGGTGGGTGTACGGTATGTCTATGTGTTCACATCTTGTCAGTGTTGCTGGAGGCAGGCAGCGCCATGCTGGAGTGAGTGTCTTTGCATCCCAAATGGCCTCCTATTCCCTACATAGTGCACTACTTTTGACCAGACCCCTATGGACATTGGTCAAAAGTAGTGCACTATACAGGGAATAGGGTGCCATTTGGGACACAAACTGTGTAGAGGATACTGTGGTCCCTGGGTGCTGTGACTGAAGTGCAGTGTCAGCTCTACAGCCCCACAGTACTGCTACCTCACAGCTACTGCAAGATACACCACCCTCTGGGAGGAAATCTGCTATACTATCTCTCCCTTTTTCTCTTTCTCTCTCTTTCACTCATTCCCTCATTCTCTTTCATTCTCTCTCACTCCCTTTCTCTCTCTCTCCCTCTCTCTCTTTCAATATCTGTCTCTCACTCCAATCCTCTCTCTCCATTTCCCTCTCTCCCTCTCTTTTACTCTCTCTCTCACTGCCCCTCTCTCTCTCTCTCTCTCTCTCTCTCTCTCTCTCTCTCTCTCTCTCTCTCTCTCACTGCCCCACTCTCTCTCTCTCTCTCTCTCTCTCTCTCTCTCTCTCTCTCTCTCTCTCTCTCTCTCTCTCTCTCTCTCTCTATTTCTATCCCTCTCTCTCTTTATCTGCCTCTCTCTCTTTATTTCCCTCTCTCTCCCTCCACCCCCCCCCCCCTCTCTCTGTCTCCTTCTCTGTCTCCCCCCCTCCTTCCCTCCATCTTAATATAAGGACCAAGCAGAAAAACAACTCAAAAGAGGCATTTCCTGAAAAACTGTCTTGGAATAAGATGATATGATTAGCACAGAGCTGTCTTTGTTATCATCTAATGGTGTACCAGTTTATTCCTGAGCCTACAACACAATCCTTTTGTTATGACAGGAAGCCACACTGCAGTATTGCAGTATTTCCTCAGTGTCATTAGGTTAACATGTAGCAATTAGCGAGCTCTTCACAATACTGCTGGTGTGTGACTTAAGGTGTGAAGGTGTTATTAAAAGCCTCAACACATATTCATAAACACAGCGTTGCTGCTACCTCCTGACAGGTGCATAAGCTGCATCAGAGCCACTTTTCCTGGTTTAATACCACCTCTCCTAGGAGTCAAGACTGTGTGTGTGTATTTGTGCGTGTGTGTGTACGTGTGTGTGCATGTTTGTGTATGCATACCTGCGTGTGTGTGTTGTGTGTGTGTGGGTCCTACAGGACAAAAGGGAGTCTCGCTTCAGAGTCAGGACATGGATCCATCGCCCACACACAATTAACCAGGCCACTCCAATCCTCACTATTGTCTTTCAAGTGCTACCCTGAATTAAATAGCCGCAGAAAACTGTGATTATTTTCACTGTGCCAGGCAAGCAGAAAGAGAAAGAGAGAGGGAGAGGGGAGGGTGAGATGGAGAGAGAGAGAGAGAGAGAGAGAGAGAGAGAGAGAGAGAGAGAGAGAGAGAGAGAGAGAGAGAGGGTGAGAGAGGGTGAGAGAGAGAGAGGGAGGGTGAGATGGTGAGCGAGAGAGAGAGAAAGAGAGAGAGAGAAAGCCCCTTGAATTGAATTGAGAGAGAGAGAGAGAGAGAGAGAGAGAGAGAGAGAGAGAGAGAGAGAGAGAGAGAGAGAGAGAGAGAGAGAGAGAGAGAGAGAGAGAGAGAGAGAGTTTCCTTTCTCCAGACGGTTTGAGCTTGATTACCGCCGCATGGCCAGGAGGATTTGTCCAGATAGGCTAAACTCTGATTCTCATCTCTCCTACAGAAACAGGAAGCACATTAACTACTGGGGAATTACCCTAAATGTATGTGGCAGATAAACGAATTAGGATAATCTGACAGCGTCCCAAATGGCACCCTATTCCCTATATAGTGCCCTACTTTTTACCAAAACCCTATGGGCCCTGGTCAAAAGTAGTTCACTAAATAGGGAACAGGGTGCCATATGGGACACAGCCGCTATAGCCTCTAGAGTGATACGTTTTCACTTTTAAAAGATACAGGGGGAATATAGCATATCATTCACAGGCAATTAGAAATCGTCTGAAATTCTCTAATGTGCTTGGATAACAACATCTGTCACATTTTAAGATAGGTTGTGCAGCAATTAATGTAACTTAATTAAAATACTATTTATTTTATTTGATTTCACCTTTATTTAACCAGGTAAGCCAGTTGAGAACACGTTCTCATTTACAAATGCGACCTGGCCAAGATAAAGCAAAGCAGTGCGATAAAAACAACAACACAGAGTTACATATGGGGTAAAACAAAACATAAAGTCAAAAATACAACATAAAATATATATACAGTGTGTGCAAATGTAGCAAGTTATGGAGGTAAGGCAATAAATAGGCCATAGTGCAAAATAATTACAATTAGTATTAACACTGGAATGATAGATGTGCAAGAGATGATGTGCAAATAGAGATACTGTGGTGCGAATTAGCAAAATAAATAACAATATGGGGATGAGGTAGTTGGGTGGGCTAATTTCAGATGGGCTGTGTACAGGTACAGTGATCGGTAAGCTGCTCTGACAACAGATGCTTAAAGTTAGTGAGGGAGATAAGAGTCTCCAGCTTCAGAGATTTTTGCAGTTCGTTCCAGTCATTGGCAGCAGAGAACTGGAAGGAATGGCGGCCAAAGGAGGTGTTGGCTTTGGGGATGACCAGTGAGATATACCTGCTGGAGCGCATACTACGGGTGGGTGTTGCTATGGTGACCAATGAGCTAAGATAAGGCGGGGATTTGCCTAGCAGTGATTTATAGATGGCCTGGAGCCAGTGGGTTTGGCGACGAATATGTAGTGAGGGCCAGCCAACGAGTGCGTACAGGTCACAATGGTGGGTAGTATATGGGGCTTTGGTGACAAAACGGATGGCACTGTGATAACTACATCCAATTTGCTGAGTAGAGTGTTGGAGACTAAGTGAAGTCTACGATATATTTCCGTACATGCTACTCCATTTACTTATTTTGTAATGAAGAAAAGCAATATAAGTCAGTACAATTTTTAAAGGAGAGGCTCTGATCCTCACACAGATACAGCAATGTCAATGGCCCCACCATTACTTCCTGACAAGTATTGACAGACCGCTGACTATAGCGGGGTGTGGTGCTACTTTCCAGGTGTTTGGACGTGTAGACTAACCTCCCATTACAGAGTTGACTAGCTGGCCACCTGTTAGGGTGGAGCAGGGTCATAAACCATAAACAGTGGTGGAAAAAGGACCCAATTGTAATACTTGAGTAAAAGTAAAGATACCTTAATAGAAAATGACTCAAGTAAAAGTGGAAGTCACCTAGTAAAATCCTACTTAAGTAAAAGTGAAAAAGTATTTGGTTTTAAATATACTTAAGTATCAAAAGTAAATGTAATTGCAAAACTATACTCAAAAGTAAAAATATAAATCATTTCATGGCAAGATTTCCTTGTTTTTTTTATTTACGGATTGCCAGGGGCACACTCCAACACTCAGACATAATTTACAAACAAATAATTTCTGTTTAATGAGTCCGCCAGATCAGATGCAGCAGGGATGACCAGGGATTTTCTCTTGAGAAGTGCGTGAATTACACAATTTTCCTGTCCTGCTAAGCATTCAAAATGTAAGGAGTACTTTTGGGTGTCAGGGAAAATGTATGGAGTAGAAAGTACATTATTTTCTTTAGGAATGTAGTGGAGTAAAAGTAAAAGTTCTCAAAAATGTTATAGTAAAGTAAAGTACAGATACCCCAGAAATACACCACTGACCATAAACCACTGAGGTCTTCACGTGATGATGTGAACGAAGGGTGCAGTATCCAAGTCCAGGTAGGTGGACTTTAAAGTGCCTGGTAGAGATTTACAGTGATTTGTGTGGGTGTGAGGGTGAGGGTGGTCCAACCATAGATATACATATACAGTACATTCGGAAAGTATTCAGACCACTTGACTTTTTCCACATTTTGTTACATTACAGCCTTATTCTGAAATTGATTAAATTATTTTTTTCCCCTCATCAATCACATTTACATACGTATTCAGACCCTTTACTCAGTACTTTGTTGAAGCACCTTTGGCAGCGATTACAGCCTCGAGTCTTCTTGGGTAAGACGCTACGAGCTTGGCAGTCCTGTAGGAAGCACCAGTGACTCGGTCAATAAAAAAGTGGTTAGATGAAGCAGATGCTAAGCTACAGGAATGTTTTGCTAGCACAGACTGGAATATGTTCCGGGATTCTTCCGATGGCATTGAGGAGTACACCACATCAGTCACTGGCTTCATCAATAAGTGCATCGATGAAGTCGTCCCCACAGTGACTGTACGTACATACCCCAACCAGAAGCCATGGATTACAGGCAACATCTGCACTGAGCTAAAGGGTAGAGCTGCCGCTTTCAAGGAGTGGGACTCTAACCCGGACGGTTATAAGAAATCCCGCTATGCCCTCCGACAAACCATCAAACAGGCAAAGCGTCAATACAGGACTAAGATCGAATCGTACTACACCGGCTCAGACGCTCGTCGGATGTGGCAGGGCTTGCAAACTATTACAGACTACAAAGGGAAACACAGCCGCGAGCTGACCAGTGACACGAGCCTACCAAACGAGCTGAATTACTTCTATGCTCGCTTCGAGGCAAGTAACACTGAAACATGCATGAGAGCATCAGCTGTTCCGGATGACTGTGTGATCACGCTCTCCTTAGCCGATGGAATTAAGACCTTTAAACAGCTCAACATTCACAAGGCCGCAGGGCCAGACGGATTACCAGTACGTGTACTACGAGCATGCGCTGACCAACTGGCAAGTGTCTTCAAGGAAATGTTCAACCTCTCCCTGTCTGAGTCTGTAATACCAACATGTTTCAAGCAGACCACCATAGTCCCTGTGCCCAAGAACGCCAGGGTAACCTGCCTAAATGACTATCGACCCATTGCACTCACTTCTGTTGCCATGAAGTGCTTTGAAAGGCTGGTCATGGCTCACATCAATACCATTTTCCCAGAAACCCTAGACCCACTCCAATTTGCATATCACTCCAACAGATCCAGAGATGATGCAATCTCTATTGCGCTCCACACTGCCCTTTCACACCTGGGCAAAATGAACACCTATGTGAGAATGCTATTCATTGACTACAGCTCAGCGTTCAACACCAAAGTGCCCTCAAAGCTCATCACTAAGCTAAGGACCCTGGGACTAAACACCTCCTTCTGCAACTGAATCCTGGACTTCCTGACGGGCCACCCCCAGGTGGTAAGGGTAGGTAACAACACATCCGCCACGCTGATGCTCAACACGGGGGCCCCTCAGGGGTGCGTGCTCAGTCCACTCCTGTACTCCCTGTTCACCCATGACTGCGTGGCCAGGCACGACTCCAACACCATCATTAAGTTTGCCGATGACACAACATCATCTGATCACCGACAACGACGAGACAGCCTATAGGGAGGAGGTCAGAGACCTGGCCGTGTGGTGCCAGGATAACAACCTCTCCCTCAACATGATCAAGACAAAGGAGATGATTGTGGACTACAGGAAAAAGAAGAGGACCGAGCATGCCCCCATTCTCATCGTCACGGCTGTAGTGGAGTAGGTTGAGAGTCCACATCACCAACAAACTAACATGGTCCAAGCACACCAAGACAGTTGTGAAGAGGGCACGACAAAACCTATTCCCCCTCAGGAGACTGAAAAGATTTGGCATGGGTCCTCAGACGCTCAAAAGGTTTGAGAGCATCCTGACTGGTTGCATCACCGCCTGGTATGGCAACTGCTCGGCCTCCGACCGCAAGGCACTACAGAGGGTAGTGCGTACGGCCCAGTACATCACTGGGGCCAAGCTTCCTGCCATCCAGGACCTCTATACCAGACAGTGTCAGAGGAAGGCCCTAAAAATGGTCAAAGACTCCAGCCACCCTAGTCATAGACTGTTCTCTCTGCTACTGCACGGCAAGCGGTACCGGAGCGCCAAGTCTAGGTCCAAGAGGTTTCTAAACAGCTTCTACCCCCAAGCCATAAGACTCCTGAACATCTAATCAAATGGTTACCCAGACTATTTGCATTGCCCCCCCACCCCTCTTTTACGCTACTGCAACTTTCTGTTTATTATCTATGCATAGTCACTTTATTAACTCTATCTACATGTACATATTACCCCAATTACCTCGACTAACCGGTGCCCCCGCACATTGACTCGGTACCGGTACCCCCTGTATATAGCCTTGCTATTGTTATTTTTACTGCTGCTCTTTAATTATTTGTTACTTTTATTTCGTATTATTTTATGTTGTATTTTTTTGTGATTTGTTTTGGTATTCTTTCTTAAAACTGCATTGTTGGTTAAGGGCTTGTAAGTAAGCATTTCACTGTAAGGTCTACAGCTGTTGTATTCGGCGCATGTGTCAAATAACATTTGATTTGATTTGATTTGATTTTGGGAGTTTCTCCCATTCTTCTCCGCAGATCCTCTCAAGCTCTGTCAGGTTGGATGGAGAGAGTCGCTGCACAGCTATTTTCAGGTCTCTCCAGAGATGTTCGATCGGGTTCAAGTCCGGGCTCTGGCTCAAGGACATTCAGAGACTTGTCCCGAAGCCACTCCTGCGTTGTCTTGGCTGTGTGTTTAGGGTCATTGTCCTGTTGGAAGGTGAACCTTCGCCCCAGTCTGAGGTCCTGAGCACTCTGGAGCAGGTTTTCATCAAGGATTTCTCTGTACTTTAATCCGTTCATCTTTCCCTCGATCCTGACTAGTCTCCCAGTTCCTGCCGCTGAAAAACTATCCCACAGCATGATGCTGCCACCACCATGCTTCACCGTAGGGATTGTGCCAGGTTTCCTCCAGACGTGACCCTTGGTATTCAGGCCAAAGAGTTCAATCTTGGTTTCATCAGACCAGAGAATCTTGTTTCTCATGGTCTGAGAGTCCTTTAGGTGCCTTATGGCAAACTCCAAGCGGGCTGTCATGTGCCTTATTCTGAGGAGTGGCTTCCGTCTGGCCACTCTACCATAAAGGTCTGATTGGTGGAGTGCAGCAGAGATGGTTGTCCTTCTGGAAGGTTCTCTCATCTCCACAGAGGAACTCTGGAGCTTTGTCAGAGTGACCATTGGGTTCTTGGTCACCTCCCTGACGAAGGCCCTTCTCCCCGATTGCTCCGTTTGGCCAAGCGGACATTTCTAGGAAGAGTCTTGGTGGTTCCAAACTTCTTTAATTTAAGAATGATGGAGGCCACTGTGTTCTTGGGGACCTTCAATGCTGCAGAAATGTTTTGGTACCCTCTAATCAAGTTGTAAAAACATCTCAAGGATGATCAATGGAAACAGGATGCACCTGAGCTCAATTTCGAGTCTCATAGCAAAGGGTCGGAATACTTACGTAAATAAGGTATTTAAGTTTTTTATTTTTATACATTTGCACAAATTTCTAAAAACCTGTTTTCACTTTGTCATTATGAGGTATTGTATGTAGATTGATGAGGAAATTTGTTTATTTCATCCATTTTAGAATAAGGCTGTAACGTAACAAAATGTGGAAAAAGTCGATGATGAAGAGAATGAACTCTGCATCATTCCTGACTAACTATCATGCATCATGCCTGACTAATGGCCAAGCAGTCAACAGTCTCCACGTTAATAACAGGCCTCTCTCTCCAACAATAACACTGAGCCGTCATTAAGACGGATGTCAGAGAGGAAAGCGATTCAACGTAAAACAGGAGACAGTTTTATATAATCAAATAGGAATTTGTGAGTGTGACATTGGACATAAAGCTTTGCTACTACCAACACCACTAAGTATGAAATCCAAAGCAAAACCTTGAAAATAATAATAAAATACTTACTGAAAAAGCACTTATATAAGTAAGTTAGACGTTTACCTATTCCCCTATTTCACTTCAACAGGATTTGAAGAGTATTTTTGCTCTATCATCTTTTAAAGCGAGTCAAGGTCATCACACCATTCCATTTATCTCAGCACAAAGAAGAATGAATTGCTTAGGTCAATAGACCACTTCATTTAGCATTTTACCCACTACAATCCCTTTGATAAAAAAAAGACCAGCCACATAAGTGCGTCGATCCCGATACCGACATTCAAGCTTCTCTTGAATCACAAGACGGCACAAAAGGAGCATTTGGTATCATGTCTGTTGTTTTTAAGAGAAGAAGGACCTTGATATTCAGATGCATTATCGAAACATCGAATTTGTAGAAAATACACTTGATTTTAGAACCACCACACAGACAAATGCCATATGAACCTTTAACACCACTCAGAACAAGACCATGAGGTGTGTCTATTGTCTAACCCAGGGACCAAAACACAGTGATTTGTCAGTTCATAATAAGAGGGCAGTTCTGTAGAGGTTGACAGGTTCCTGCTCTAGGCCTACAGGGACTTATACATCACACCCCCAATACAACACGAGTCTCCCTCCTATATCCATCCCTGCACATTAATAACAATCTACTCTACAGGTGTGTCCCAAATCAAATCAAATGTTATTTGTCATATGCGCCGAATACAACAGTGAAATGCTTACTTACAAGCCCTTAACCAAAAATGCAGTTTCAAGAAAAATAAGTGTTAAGTAAACAATAGATAAGTAAAAAATTAAAGCAGTAAAATAACAGTAAAAATAACAGTTGCGAGGCTATATACAGGGGGTACCGGTACAGAGTCAATGTGCGGGGGCACCGGTTAATCGAGATAATTGAGGTAATATGTACTTGTAGGTATAGTTAAAGTGACTATGCGTAGATAATAAACAGAGAGTAGCAGTAGCGTAAAAGAGGGGGTGTCCGGGTAGCCATTTGATTAGCTGTTCAGGAGTCTTATGGCTTGGGGGTAGAAGCACCCAATCCCCTATATAGTCATAATAAGAGGGCCGTTCTGTGTAGGGAATAGGGTGCTATTTGGGACACAACTTAAGTCCACGTACATTTACAGGGGTCTCGTCTGACATCAAAAGGGTATTGTCAAGGGCAGCCACCTGGAACATGGAACACCACAGTTTTATAGTGAAATAAACTTGAACTCGCAATGCTTGGATTGGAGGTGTAGGCCTATAGCTTCATTAGAAGCCTATTGCATTGGGTAAACTTATTGGTCTGGTTCCAAAAGGCCTTCTGAAGGGTAATTCAGAACAATCAAAGACATTCTGTTTGGCCAGGGTTGGAAGCTAAGATTAAATACTATGCACATTGTTTTGTTTGGATTTTGTCAATAGTATCAATTAACAGGACTGAATTGGTCATTACAGATTAAGAAGCAAGGCCCAAAGCCTTGTCTTCGCTGTTTGCAAGAATCAGTTGTGAATAGAATCCAAAAATATCCCTTTTGAAAGCAGCAGCACAGGCCGGCTTCAGAGAGAACGAGAGTAGAGGGAATGAGGAGCAAAGCTTTCAGAGAGAGAGAGAGAGAGAGAGAGGAGAGAGAGAGAGAGAGAGAGAGAGAGAGAGAGAGAGAGAGAGAGAGCTCAAAGACATTGCTCCTGCATTTTTAACAAAAAATATAGATTTAGAGTTAGATAAAGTAGGATTTTTTGGCAGGGACATATACAGGATGCTACCCTCCACAACATGACCTTCATTCCAAACCAAAACTCCAAACCTACAACCTGATTTTGGACGAAATTACCTGGAAAGCTTTCTACTACCAAGGATTACTATTCCCAAGCTATACAGCAAATGTTCTGGCAAACAAACAGAAACCTGAAAACACCATCCAACCTGGAACTGAATGAGTAATGTTTAGTATGAAGCTATTTTTCAATTTCAAAAACCAAGAAGAAAAATACATTACAATTATATATTTTATTTTATAAGGACTGAATGCTAAGGCTACCAAGCTTAAGCTTGCTTGTACAAAGAGATACAATTTCAACCAAATGGAGAGGCCTTAGAAGCACCCCCCCCCCCCCCCACTGTTCAGAGGTCATTAAAATACAGTACCCTCTGAATGTAAAAAACGACAAGACACGAAAAGAGTACAAATTGAAACTTATTTTGGGGAAGCACAAGACACTTTTTGCTGATTTGTATAAAAATGGGAAAAAACATTTATTTTCAATTTTTTATTTAACCTTTATTTAACCAGGTAAGCCAGTTGAGAACAAGTTTATCATTTACAACTGCGACCTGGCCAAGATAAAGCAAAGCAGTGCGATAAAAACAACAACATAGAGTTACATATGGGGTAAAAAAAACTACGTCAAAAAATACAACAGAAAATATATATACAGTGTGTACAAATATAGCATGTTTTGGAGGTAAGGCAATAAATAGGCTATAGTGCAAAATAATTACAATTAGTATTAAATAATATGCCATTTAGCAGACGCTTTTATCCAAAGCGACTTACAGTCATGCGTGCATACATTTTTTTTTTTTTGTGTATGGGTGGTCCCGGGGTTCGAACCCACTACCTTAGTGTTACAAGCGCCGTGCTCTACCAGCTGAGCTACAGAGGACCACAACAACACTGGAATGATAGATGTGCAAGAGATTATGTGAAAATACAGATACTGGGGTGCAAAAGAGCAAAATAAATAACAATATGGGGATGAGGTAGTTGGGTGGGCTAATTTCAGATGGGCTGTGTACATGTGCAGTGATCGGTAAGGTGCTCTGACAACTGATGCTTAAAGTTAGTGAGGGAGATAAGAGTCTCCAGCTTCAGAGATTTTTGCAATTCGTTCCAGTCATTGGCAGCAGAGAACTGGAAGGAATGGCGGCCAAAGGAGGTGTTGGCTTTGGGAATGACCAGTGAGATATACCTGCTGGAGCGCAGACTACGGGTGGGTGCTGCTATGGTGACCAATGAGCTAAGATAAGGCGGGGATTTGCCTAGCAGTGATTTATAGATGGCCTGGAGCCAGTGGGTTTGACGACGAACATGTAGTGAGGACCAGCCAACAAGAGCGTACAGGTCACAGTGGTGGGTAGTGTATGGGGCTTTGGAGACAAAACGGATGGCACTGTGATAGACTACATCCAATTTGCTGAGTAGAGTGTTGGAGGCTATTTTGTAAATGACATCGCCGAAGTCAAGGATCGGTAGGATAGTCAGTTTTACGAGGGCATGTTTGGCAGCATGAGTGAAGGAGGCTTTGTTGCGAAATAGGAAGCCGATTCTAGATTTAACTTTGGATTGGAGATTCTTAATGTGAGTCTGGAAGGAGAGTTTACAGTCTAACCAGACACCTAGGTATTTGTAGTTGTCCACATACTCTAGGTCAGACCCGTCGAGAGTGGTGATTCTAGTCGGGTGGGCGGGTGCCAGCAGCGTTCGATTGAAGAGCATGCATTTAGTTTTACTAGTGTTTAAGAGCAGTTGGAGGCTACTGAAGGAGTGTTGTATGGCATTGAAGCTCGTTTGGAGGTTTGTTAACACAGTGTCCAATGAAGGGCCAGATGTATACAAAATGGTGTTGTCTGCGTAGAGATGGATCTGAGAGTCACCAGCAGCAAGAGCGACATCATTGATATACACGGAGAAAAGAGTCGGCCCAAGAATTGAACCCTGTGGCACCCCCATAGAGACTGCCATAGGTCCAGACAACAGGCCCTCCGATTTGACACATTGAACTCTATCTGATAAGTAGTTGGTGAACCAGGCGAGGCAGTCATTTGAGAAACCAAGGCTATTTAGTCTGCCAATAAGAATGCGGTGGTTGACAGAGTCGAAAGCCTTGGCCAGGTCGATGAAGACGGCTGCACAGTACTGTCTATTATCGATCTTCCACACAGACCATCCCCTGGCATGGCACAGTGCTATACTAGCACACTACCCCTCTGTTAAGAGAGGGGGTGTTAGCGACAGGTGGAAACTCAGGATACTGGACAACGAGGACTCTGAGTCGTCTAATATTAATCTCTATAAATCTAGAACCGTTTTGGTTCAAGGCAACACCAAACAGTTCCAGCTGGACTTTCACCTAATCAAAGAAGTAGCTCAGCAGGAGAAGCTCTCCCTTGAGAAAGATACCCCTACCCTGAGCGGGTCAGACCAGACCTCTTCATTAAATAACCCCACAGAGCAACCCCAAGCAGAAAGTCAACTTCCCAGCACAGAGTACTACTCCCTCATTGAAATGAAGGATAAATTCACCCAGCTGGAGGTAAGGCAGGTGAGAGCTGGAACAGCAGGTGAACACACTCCAGTCAGCACAGACCCAGACAACAGTCCAGCACAACAACACCCCCTTAACTAGACCTGGAGAGCTGCAGGTAGAGAGAGAGCAGGAGCAGGAGAAGAACAGAGCACTAGAGGAGAGGATCAGAGTGCTGGAGGAGAAGGTGAGAACGATGACGGGTGACATAGAACAACCCATTAGAGAGCTGGCCACCCCCGCAGAGAAGCCAGCAGAACAGCCCACCTCAGATCCTGGCCAAAGTCTCGACACCGCAGCAGAACAGTACACCCTAGACCAGGGGTGTCAAACGTCCGGCCCGCGGGCCGGATCAGGCCCGCAAACGGGTTTAATCCGGCCCGCGAGATGATTTTGAAAAATAAATAAATAATAATAATAATAATAATAATAATAATTTTGTAAAGTATAAAAATGCGCTGCAATTTTTCAATAAAATAAACTGCTGTTCCAATTGCGTCCACTGGATGGCACAATAGCAATTGTGTTAAGCAAGCAAACTGTTTATACCGGGGCAGAGCAAGTAGGTCAAGCACGTGCAGCCAATGAGCTACTTTGTTTTGCCCGCGATATTTATTACGGCTTCTACTTTTAACATTATGTGCTTTGGCACCCTCATTGCCCCAATATGTCTCTGTCAAAAAAGAGAAAAGTGGACGCAGAGTGCAGAGTGTTCCAAGAAAAATGGTAATCCTATTTATTCACTGAATTGAATGGGAAAGCTGTATGTTTGGTGTGTTCAGAGCATGTTGCAGTGCTGAAAGAATATAACCTTCGTCGCCACCATGTGAGTCTTCATGCCGACAAATATGACAACTTTCAAGGACAGCTGAGATGAGAGAAGGTGAATGAACTGTTGGCGGGTCTGAAGAAACAGCAGTCTGTGTTTACTCACAGCCGAGACATCAGTGACGCTGCAGTGAAAGCTAGCTACCTCATTGCTAATGAAATCGCAGTGGCTTCAAAACCATTTAGTGAGGGTGAATTTGTAAAAACATGCATGATGAAGGCAGCGGAGATTGTGTGCCCTGAAAAGCGGCAGGCTTTTGCAAATATCAGCCTGACAAGAAACACAGTTGCAGACAGGATTTCCGATCTTTCAGTGGATTTGGACAGCCAGTTGAAGCAAAAAGTAAAGTCATTTATTGCGTTTTCGGTTGCAATTGATGAAAGCACGGACATTACAGATGTTGCACAACTGGCCATTTTCATCCGCGGAGTTGATGACACATTGACCGTCACCGAGGAGTTAGTGGAGTTGGTGCCGATGACAGATACAACGACAGCAGCTGATATTTTTACCGCACTCGACGGCGCGCTGGACAGGGTCGGAGTGGACTGGTCCCGCGCTGTCAGCCTGGCTACAGATGGTGCGCCCTCAATGATCGGGAAAAAAGCAGGCGTTGTGACAAAATTCAGAGAGAAAGTGCAATCTGCAAATGGAGGACGTGATTTTTAGACTTTTCACTGTATTTTGCACCAGGAGGCTTTGTGTTGCAAGTCATTAAAGATGGATAACGTCATGAAGGTGGTCATCCAAACTGTTAATTTCATCCGATCCAGAAGCCTGAATCACCGTCAGTTTGACAGCCTTCTCAGAGAGAAAGACCACATCTATGGCCTGCCATACCACACTGAGGTAAGATGGTTAAGCCGAGGTGCTGTGCTGAGGCGTTTCTTTGATTTACAAGAAGAAATTGAACAGTTCATGGAAGAAAAGGGCAAACCAGTGTTAGAATTTCATTCCGCAGAATGGATGCAGGACCTTGCATTTATGGTGGATGTTACAGAGCACCTGAATAACTTGAACAAACAGCTGCAAGGGCGCAACAAAGTTGTCACGCAGTATTATGACAGCATACGTTCTTTCAAGTTGAAGCTGTCATTGTGGGAGACGCAACTTGCCGGTGGTGATGCAGCTCACTTCCCCTGTCTGAAAAATGTGTGCGCGACCCAACATGTGGCAGACATGAAGCAGTTCAAAGATAAAATAACACTTTGGACACTGTCCTCAGGCTCCAGCTTTATATGTTTTTATGTTGATGTGCTATTGTTTTTAATTGATTTTATTTTATTTGTATATTTAACCTATTCTTGACTCTGTGGTTCTTGCACTTGTTTGGGGAACAGGATTTCATTATTTTTATCTACATTTCTGCCTGAGAAATGACACCCTGATATAGTTCTGTGATCTGTGATATACTTCTGTGAATCACTGAGGCATTGTGTGTTTGTGTGTTCTTTGTCCTCAGAACTTTCAAATAACTTGAGGTGTTTTATGATTAATAGTGATGTTGTGCTTTTGGACACTGTCCTCAGGCTCCAGCTTTATGTTTATATGTTTTTATGTTAATGTGCTATTGTTTTTAATTGTTTTTATTTTAATTGTATATTTAACCTATTCTTGACTCTGTGGTTCTTACACTTGTTTGGGGAACAGGATTTCATTATTTTTATCTACATTTCTGCCTGAGAAATGACACCCTGATATAGTTCTGTGATCTGTGAAACAGTTCTGTTAATCACTGAGGCATTGTGTGTTTGTGTGTTCTTTTTCTTTAGAATTTTCAAATAAACTTGACGTGTTTTATGATTAATAGTGATGTTGTGCTTGTACTATTTTGGACACACTGTCCTCAGGCTCCAGCTTTATGTTTACATTTACATTATTTAGCAGACACTCTTATCCAGAGCGACTTACAGGAGCAATTAGGGTTAAGTGCCTTGCTCAAGGGCACATCGACAGATTTTGTCACCTAGTCGGCTCGGGGATTAGAACCAGCGACCTTTCGGTTACTGGCACAACGCTCTTAACCACTAAGCTACCTGCCACTAAGCTATGTTGTATGTTGATCGTATTAAAACAAAGAAAACAATCTGAAGTTGTTGTTTTTAAATTATATATACCATAATTTTTCTGGTCCGGCCCACTTGGGAATAGATTTTCCTCCATGTGGCCCCTGAGCTAAAATGAGTTTGACACCGCTGCCCTAGACCCTGACCATAGCCTCGACATCACACCCAGACAAACAAATGAAGAACTCCAAGCCCAGGGGATCCCAACCCCTCTGAGCAACCCCCCAGTCAGACACCCTGATAGCCCTCATGACGACCCCCCCACACCCACTGAGGACATACACAAGCCACAGATTGTACTCCTTATGGACTCAAACGGGAAATACATACAAGAAAATAAACTGTTTCCAAAACCCACAGTGTCTAAACTCTGGTGTCCAAACACCCAGCGCGCCCTAGACCTTCTGTCTGAGGACCGACTAGGATCACCCAGCCACATAATAATACACACAGGCACAAACGACCTGAGAACACAGCAGGAAAGGGTGGCCACATCACTCAAGGGAGTGATAGAAAAAGCTTCTTCTACTTTCCCCAACGCAAAAAAGCTTTTGACTCAATTTGGCATGAGGGTCTGCTATACAAATTGATGGAAAGTGGGGTTGGGGGAAAAACATACGACATTATAAAATCCATGTACACAAACAACAAGTGTGCGGTTAAAATTGGCAAAAAACACACACATTTCTTTCCACAGGGCCGTGGGGTGAGACAGGGATGCAGTTTAAGCCCCACCCTCTTCAACATCTATATCAACGAATTGGCGAGGGCACTAGAACAGTCTGCAGCACCCGGCCTCACCCTACTAGAATCTGAAGTCAAATGTCTTCTGTTTGCTGATGATCTGGTGCTTCTGTCACCAACCAAGGAGGGCCTACAGCAGCACCTAGATCTTCTGCACAGATTCTGTCAGACCTGGGCCCTGACAGTAAATCTCAGTAAGACAAAAATAATGGTGTTCCAAAAAAGGTCCAGTTGCCAGGACCACAAATACAAATTCCATCTATATACCGTTGCCCTAGAGCACACAAAAAACTATACATACCTCGGCCTAAACATCAGCGCCACAGGTAACTTCCACAAAGCTGTGAACGATCTGAGAGACAAGGCAAGAAGGGCCTTCTATGCCATCAAAAGGAACATCAAATTTGACATACCAATTAGGATCTGGCTAAAAATACTTGAATCAGTTATAGAACCCATTGCCCTTTATGGTTCTGAGGTCTGGGGTCCGCTCACCAACCAAGAATTCACAAAATGGGACAAACACCAAATTGAGACTGCATGCAGAATTCTGCAAAAACATCCTCCGTGTACAAGGTAAAACACCAAATAATGCATGCAGAGCAGAATTAGGCCAATACCCGCTAATTATCAAAATCCAGAAAAGAGCCGTTAAATTCTATAACCACTTAAAAGGAAGCGATTCCCAAACCTTCCATAACAAAGCCATCACCTACAGAGAGATGAACTTGGAGAAGAGTCCCCTAAGTAAGCTTGTCCTGGGGCTCTGTTCACAAACACAAACAGACCCCACACAGCCCCAGGACAACAACAACAACAACAACAACAACAACACAATTAGACCCTACCAAATCATGAGAAAACAAAAAGAGAATGACTTGACACATTGGAAAGAACAAACAAAAAAACAGAGCAAACTAGAATGCTATTTGGCCCTAAACAGAGAGTACTGACCCAAACTTAAGGAAAGCTTTGACTATGTACAGACTCAGTGAGCATAGCCTTGCTATTGAGAAAGGCCGCCGTAGGCAGACCTGGCTCTCAAGAGAAGACAGGCTATGTGCACACTGCCCACAAAATGAGGTGGAAACTGAGCTGCACTTCCTAACCTCCTGCCAAATGTATGACCATATTAGAGACACATATTTCCCTCAGATTACAGCGATCCACAAAGAATTAGAAAACAAACCCAATTTTGATAAACTCCCTTATCTACTGGGTGAAAAACCACAGTGTGTCATCACAGCTGCAAGATTTGTGACCTGTTGCCACAAGAAAAGGGCAACCAGTGAAGAACTAACACCATTGTAAATACAACCCATATTTATGTTTATTTATTTTCCCATTTGTACAATAACTATTTGCACATTGTTACAACACTGTATATATACATAATATGACATTTGAAATGTCTTTATTCTTTTGAAACTTCTGAGTGTAATGTTTACTGTTAATATTTATTGTTTATTTCACATTTGTTTACTATCTACTTCACTTGCTTTGGCAATGTTAACACACGTTTCCCATGCCAATAAAGCCCTTTAATTGAAATTGAATTGAGAGAGAGAGAGAGAGAGAGAGAGAGAGAGAGAGAGAGAGAGAGAGAGAGAGAGAGAGAGAGAGAGAGAGAGAGAAAGCACAACTACAGACATGGCATAGCCTAAGATTCTCACAGGAGAATGATTCCAGCTAAACCTTTCTTAGATAGAAAATCAATTCTGATTCTGCTGAATACATTTCGGAGCAGAGGAGCGAGGAGCTCAAATCCTTCACACGAGCTGGTCTGGATCCTCCATCCCTCCACCAACAAGGCCAACAAGACCAACATGCCTGCTCCTCTCTTCCTTCTTCCCCTTTAAACACTCTCCTTGCAAGGTCGGTAGCTAGCTGGTGTGTTCAGTTCCACGTGATGCTCATTGAAACAGATGGCTGTTGAGCACACAGGCGCTATGGGAAGCCTCAAGCCCAAGCCCTCAGCTTTGGTAAAAACATACGTGGGGTTTTGGACTGGCTGCCTGCCAGTCCAAAACCTGTGCTGTAAATTGCACCAGGTTCACAGGCAGTCCTTTATGTGGTGATTAGGGCTGGACGGACCTAGGCCTGGGCGGTTATGAAATTTTGTCAGCCAGTGATTGTCATGTAAATAACTGCCGGTCTCAGGGTAATTGACCGTTAATGAACATAAACACATTTAGCATCTCCTGGTTTCCACGCATAGCTTACAAGCAACTGATGCGGACCTTCGGAACATCTACATTTAAAAAAGTCAAATAAATCAATTTAATATATGCTACACCATCACAATAAATCCATTATTTATTTTAGACAGGTCTAAAGAAACATGATATGAAGAAAATGTAGCCTATTTCAGAAGAACAGAATAGTATACTCTGAGTTGTCCTTATGTTAGTGTCACGCCCTGGCTCTGGGGACTCTTAAATGTTGAGCCAGGGTGTGGATTTTCTATGTTTAGTTTTCTATGTTTTTTGTTCTAGATCGTTTAGTTCTATGTTGGCCAGGGTGGTTCCCAATCAGAGGCAGCTGTAGCTCGTTGTCTCTGATTGGGGACCATACTTAGGCAGCCTGTTGGCACCAGTTAGTTTGTGGGATCTTGTTCCGTAAAGGTTTGTGTTGTTGTAACCTCAGGACTTCACGTATCGTTCGTTTTGTTGTTTTGTTCGTGTGTTGTGTATCAATAAAATGTACGCTTATCACGCTGCGCCTTGGTTCCACGAGTCATCAGTCAACGTTCGTGACAGTTAGGCCCTGATCTGGCTATGCCATATGGCTGTGGGCTACACTAGTTCATTTAGCAAACAAGATTTGCTTAGAATTCTGTGGAATTATTTTATATTATTTTATAGTTTGAAGAATAGGCCTAAAATTGAACATAGCTGAATAAAATAGAAAGGATATTTACCCCAAACGATTTCCGAGGGATGGTGCACATGCGGCTATTTTATGTTGAGCGGTTAACAAAGAAGGTCCTCCTATATGCTTAATTTAGTTATTTATGCAACTTTAGTTGTGATACAAACATTAGGCTATATGTTTACATGTTTTATACATTCTAAGGCTGCATGATGCGACTCTAATGATCATTTGAAAAAAGTTGCATGTAATCCGTAGCCTGCACTCGAATAGCAAATGGGGGTTACGTACGGTTACGTTTTTTTAATATGCAAGCATAGGCGGTGAATTCATTAGACTAGGGGAAGCTTTCCCTAAAGTAAATTGAATTAAATTGCCAAAATGTTATAGCCTATCATACTAAATAGGCTAGTAAAGAATGACTTGGCCACAGAGGATCATTAGCTTCCCCTAGCCTTAAACAAAATAAGTTGTGGATTGTTTTAAATCACATTGCCTTCGGTCGGAAGGAAAGGCAGCGCACGCAAATTTGGGAGCTTATTGTTGCGACTGTCTGTGAAAAGTAGAGAGGCCAAGACAGGCATATCGCAATATTTCAAAATACAATCGCGGGAAAACATAGTTTGGAAAGCAAATGGCTATTGCTGTAAAGAGAAGACAATGAAAAAACTCATCTGTCTTTTAGTTATCAAAATTATCAACTTATCTTATTGCACTGCATATATTCACTATTTATCATTATTGGGTCAGTGATACTTAAAGGTTTGTTTTAGGACAATAATTTCCTCCTCCAGTTTAGATGGACGTCATATTCTATTTGTGTCTCCCCTTCTTATAGGCCTACTATATGGACAACGTTGTTTTTATTGATCAGTTTGTCAGTGTCAGCAGAGTAGGCTACCCTGCAATTTGTCGTATTAAAAAAGATCCTGCTAATGTCTCTAGTCATATAAAGTGTAGTAGAATTGCATGAAATGTGTTTATAAAAGGCCGAAAAGTATTCGATACTATACTCAGCCATGAAATGTGTTTATGAAAAGCCAAAATGTTCCTGTGATATAGCCTATAGCCTAGGTCTACTCTACGCCACTACGAGCTGTATTGAACAGTCTTTTTTGCAAACAGTGATTGAGTTATATTATTAGCCTAAATTATGTATATCCAATCTACTCATCACATTACGAATACATTTACATTTACATTTACGTCATTTAGCAGACGCTCTTATCCAGAGCGACTTACAAATTGGAATAGTAGGCTATCTTACATACTGTAAGTCTACAAATGCGATGATACATAGAATGCTTTATTATTGAGGTGCATTTTTATGGTGAAAATTTGCTTCCCCAAACATGAAACTCATGCGGCAACTATGTACGCCAGGTAGGCTACACTAGTTGTAAAGTGGGTTAATGTGCTTCATTTTAAGAATGTAACAATAAATATAGCAGCACTAGAAAGCTATGATCCTCTTTTAAATAGTGGCCAGTCAAAACTGTTTTCACACGCGATTGCGCAATGACTGGGCTTATAAGAACACTCTGTAGGCTATGTGCTCTCCAACATTCCAGGGGTCCTAGGCCTGTAGGCTATGTGCTCTCCAACGTTCCAGGGGTCCTAGGCCTGTAGGCTATGGGCTCTCCAACATTCCAGGGGTCCTAGGCCTGTAGGCTATGGGCTCTCCAACATTCCAGGGGTCCTAGGCCTGTAGGCTATGGGCTCTCCAACATTCCAGGGGTCCTAGGCCTGTAGGCTATGGGCTCTCCAACATTCCAGGGGTCCTAGGCCTGTAGGCTATGGGCTCTCCAACATTCCAGGGGTCCTAGGCCTGTAGGCTATGGGCTCTCCAACATTCCAGGGGTCCTAGGCCTGTAGGCTATGGGCTCTCCAACATTCCAGGGGTCCTAGGCCTGTAGGCTATGGGCTCTCCAACATTCCAGGGGTCCTAGGCCTGTAGGCTATGGGCTCTCCAACATTCCAGGGGTCCTAGGCCTGTAGGCTACGTTTTAAGTTATTTGGCCACTTTAGTTGTGATACAAACATTTTCAAAACATATAGGTCTATGGGCTAAGCTACATGATGTGTGTGACTATGATTAGAAAAAGTCGCAAAAAAAGGCTTGCTGGGAATCATTCACAAATTACAATACATCATTCTCAAGTGATAATATCGTCACCCATCAGACTATTCTCAATTTAATCTTGTCTTTACATATACTAAATCATATATGTGTGGAATTAGTTTTGATTTAGAATTGACCATTATCATGCACCTGTCGGAACAGGGGCAGGGGAAAAATATATATGTAATCTGTATAAACTTCAATAGCGAATGGCAGACGCTTTTCCCGCGGTTCATTTTTTAAGTGAAGCAATGTGCTTAATATTAGGAATGTTGAGAAATAAATATATTAGGCCTAGCCTATGGAAAGCTTATGGGATCCTCCTATTTTTATTAGAGGCTATCAAAACTCAGTTTTTTCACGCAATTGCATAGCCTATAGAAATGTTGCGCAACATGAGCTCATGGGCTCTAATGAAGTGTTTGATTAGATTTTGGACTGCGTTTGCATTGATGTCAGAGTGATTAGAGGGACAATAGAGTGCTGAGTACCAGGCAGTTAGCAAATTTGGTAGGCTACTAATTACCATCAACAGCATCAGAGAGCAGTTTTGGAGAAGCCTAGTTACCGTGACCAAACGGTCACGTGGAATTTGACTGCGGTCATGACTCGTGAATACAGTCACCGTAACAGCCCTAGACGGACCCTAGCATCATGCCGCTCTGATTGACAGGCAGTTGCCAGGGTAACCCAGCCTACTGAAGTCCAACCACAGCAGCCACTCTGATTTCAATACTGTACAGGCCATTAGAACACTCCACAAGGCAGCAGGTCATCATTTACACCACTGGCAATATACATCAGGACTAAGATGGTATGTATTGTCTAAAGTCTACAATATGTAAGTCCAGTATACTGTTTCAGGACTATTCTCTCGTTTGAAATCAAATCAAATCAAATGTTATTTGCCACATGCGCCGAATACAACAGGTGTTGACCTTACAGTGAAATACTTACTTACATGCCCTTAACCAACAATGCAGTTTTAAGAAAAAAAAATGTTAAGTAAAAAATAGATAAGTAAAAAATAAAAATAACAAATAATGAAAGAGCAGCAGTAAAATAAAATAACAGTAGGGAGGCTATATACAGGGGGGTACCGGTACAGAGTCAATGTGCGGGGGCACTGGTTAGTCGAGGTAATTGAGGAAATATGTACATATGGGTAGAGTTAAAGTGACTATGCATAGATAATAAACAGAGTAGCAGCAGCGAAAAAGAGGGGGTGGGGTGGGGTGGGGTTGGGGGGACATTGCAAATAGTCCGGGTAGCCATGATTAGCTGTTCAGGAGTCTTATGGCTTGGGGGTAAAAGCTGTTATAAAGCATTTTGGACCTAGACTTGGTGCTCCGGTACCGCTTGCCATGCGGTAGCAGATAGAACAGTCAATGACTAGGGTGGCTGGAGTCTTTGACAATTTTTAGGGCCTTCCTCTGACACAGCCTGGTATAGAGGTCCTGGATGGCAGGAAGCATGGCCCCAGTGATGTACTGTGCAGTACGCACTACCCTCTGTAGTGCCTTGCGGTCGGAGGCCGAGAAGTTGCCATACCAGGCGGTGATGCAACCAGTCAGGATGTTCTCAATGGTGCAGTTGTATAACTTTTGGAGGATCTGAGGACCCATGCCAAATCTTTTCAGTCTCCTGAGGGGAAATAGGCTTTGTCGTGCCCTCTTCACGACTGTCTTGGTGTGTTTGGACCATGAAAGTTTGTTGGTGATGTGGACACCAAGGAACATGAAGCTCTCAACCTGTTCCACTACTCGATGAGAATGGGGGCGTGCTCAGTCCACTTTCTTTTCCTGTAGTCCACAATCATCTCCTTTGTCTTGATCATGTTGAGGGAGTGGTTGTTATCCTGGCACCACACGGCCAGGTCTCTGACCTCCTCCCTATAGGCTGTCTCATCGTTGTCGGTGGTCAGGCCTACCACTGTTGTGTCGTCGGCAAACGTAATGGTTGTGTTGGAGTCGTGCCTGGCCATGCAGTCATGGGGGAACAGGGAGTACAGGAGCGGACTGAGCACGCACCCTTGAGGGGCATCCGTGTTGAGGATCAGCGTGGCAGCTGTGATGTTACCTACCCTTACCACCTGGGGGCGGCCCGTCAGGAAGTCCAGGATCCAGTTGCAGAGTCCCAGGGTCCTTATCTTAGTGGTGAGCTTTGAGGGTACTTTGGTGTTGAACGCTGAACTGTAGTCAATGAATAGCATTCTCACGTAGGTGTTCCTCTTGTCCAGGTGGGAAAGGGCAGGTGTGGAGTGCAATAGAGATTGCATAATCTGTGGATCTGTTGGGGCAGTATGCAAATTGGAGTGCGTCTAGGGTATCTGGGATAATGGTGTTGATGTGAGCCATGACCAGCCTTTCAAAGCAATTCATGACTACAGACGTGAGTGCTACGGGTCGGTAGTCATTTAGGCAGGTTACCTTAGTGTTCTTGGGAACAGGGACTATGGTGGTCTGCTTGAAACATGTTGGTATTACAGACTCAGTAAGGGACATTTTGAAAATGTCAGTGAAGACACTTGCCAGTTGGTCAGCAAATGCTCGGAGTACACGTCCTGGTAATCCGTCTGGCCCTGCAGCCTTGTGAATGTTGACCTGCTTAAAAGTCTTACTCACGTCGGCTGCGGAGACCGTGATCACATAGTCATCCGGAACAGCTGATGCTCTCATGCATGCTTCAGTGTTGCTTGCCTCGAAGCGAGCATAGAAGTAATTTAGCTCTTCTGGTAGGCTCGTGTCACTGGGCAGCTCGCGGCTGTGCTTCTCTTTGTAGTCTGTAATAGTTTTCAAGCCCTGCCACATCCGACGAGCGTCAGAGCCGGTGTCGTACGATTCACTCTTAGTCCTGTATTGACTCTTTGCCTATTTGATGGTTCGTTGGAGGGCATAGCGGTATTTCTTATAAGCGTCCGGGTTAGAGTCCCGCTCCTTGAAAGCGGAAGCTCTACCCTTCAGCTCAGTGCGGATGTTGCCTGTAATCCATGGCTTCTGGTTGGGGTATGTACAGTGGGGAGAACAAGTATTTGATACACTGCCGATTTTGCAGGTTTTCCTACTTAAAAAGCATGTAGAGGTCTGTCATTTTTATCATAGGTACACTTCAACTGTGAGAGACGGAATCTAAAACGAAAATTCAGAAAAACACATTGTATGATTTTTAAGTAATGAATTTGCATTTTATTGCATGACATAAGTATTTGATACATCAGAAAAGCTGAACTTAATATTTGGTAGAGAAACCTTTGTTGGCAATTACAGAGATCATACGTTTCCTGTAGGTCTTCACCAGGTTTGCACACACTGCAGCAGGGATTTTGGCCCACTCCTCCATACAGACCTTCTCCAGATCCTTCAGGTTTCGGGGCTGTCGCTGGGCAATACAGACTTTCAGCTCCCTCCAAAGATTTTCTATTGGGTTCAGGTCTGGAGATTGGCTAGGCCACTCCAGGACCTTGAGATGCTTCTTACGGAGCCACTCCTTAGTTGCCCTGTCTGTGTGTTTCGGGTCGTTGTCATGCTGGAAGACCCAGCCACGACCCATCTTCAATGCTCTTACTGAGGGAAGGAGGTTGTTGGCCAAGATCTCGTGATACATGGCCCCATCCATCCTCCCCTCAATACGGTGCAGTCGTCCTGTCCACTTTGCAGAAACGCATCCCCAAAGAATGATGTTTCCACCTCCATGCTTCACGGTTGGGATGGTGTTCTTGGGGTTGTACTCATCCTTCTTCTTCCTCCAAACACGGCGAGTGGAGTTTAGACCAAAAAGCTCTATTTTTGTCTCATCAGACCACATGACCTTTTCCCATTCCTCCTCTGGATCATCCAGATGGTCATTGGCAAACTTCAGACGGGCCTGGACATGCGCTGGCTTGAGCAGGCGGACCTTGCGTGCGCTGCAGGATTTTAATCCATGACGGCGTAGTGTGTTACTAATGGTTTTCTTTGAGACTGTGGTCCCAGCTCTCTTCAGGTCATTGACCAGGTCCTGCCGTGTAGTTCTGGGCTGATCCCTCACCTTCCTCATGATCATTGATGCCCCACGAGGTGAGATCTTGCATGGAGCCCCAGACCGAGGGTGATTGACCGTCATCTTGAACTTCTTCCATTTTCTAATAATTGCGCCAACAGTTGTTGCCTTCTCACCAAGCTGCTTGCCTATTGTCCTGTAGCCCATCCCAGCCTTGTGCAGGTCTACAATTTTATCCCTGATGTCCTTACACAGCTCTCTGGTCTTAGCCATTGTGGAGAGGTTGGAGTCTGTTTGATTGAGTGTGTGGACAGGTGTCTTTCATACAGGTAACGAGTTCAAACAGGTGCAGTTAATACAGGTAATGAGTGGAGAACAGGAGTGCTTCTTAAAGAATAACTAACAGGTCTGTGAGAGCCGGAATCCTTACTAGTTGGTAGGTTATCAAATACTTACAGTGGGGAAAAAATTATTTAGTCAGCCACCAATTGTGCAAGTTCAGTTGTAATTTTCAGCATAGGTACATGTCAACTATGACAGACAAAATGAGAAAAAAAATCCAGAAAATCACATTGTAGGATTTGTAATGAATTTATTTGCAGATTATGGTGGAAAATAAGTATTTGGTCAATAACAAAAGTTTCTCAATACTTTGTTATATACCCTTTGTTGGCAATGACACAGGTCAAACGTTTTCTGTAAGTCTTCACAAGGTTTTCACACACTGTTGCTGGTATTTTGGCCCATTCCTCCATGCAGATCTCCTCTAGAGCAGTGATGTTTTGGGGCCGTCGCTGGGCAACACAGACTTTCAACTCCCTCCAAAGATTTGCTATGGGGTTGAGATCTGGAGACTGGCTAGGCCACTCCAGGACCTTGAAATGCTTCTTAAGAAGCCACTCCTTCGTTGCCCGGGCGGTGTGTTTGGGATCATTTTCATGCTGAAAGACCCAGCCACATTTCATCTTCAATTCATCTTCAATTTATGTTTATATATATATATATATATATATATATATATATATATATATATATATATATATATATATATATAAACATAAATACATATCCTTTTTTTAACATATATTTCCCTTTATTACTTTTAACCCCACCACCCGTTTCCTAATTGGACTAAACTAGTGAACAACAATTAGGCCTCTACTTCTAGCTTATTCATACTATATACATTTTATGGACAATTTTACAATAATTCTATTTTGTTTGTTTTTACTCCTGAACCTTGAGACTTACTTAGTATTAGATTTTATGCACCAGCTGTTGTTTACAAACATACACAGACCACCACCCCTTGTCTTACCGGAGTTAGCCGTTCTATCCTGCCGATGTAGTGTATATCCCGCCAGCTGTATGTTATCCAAGTCGTTGTTCAGCCACAACTCGGTGAAACATAAGATATTACAGTTTTAATGTCCCATTGGTAGGATATCCTTGATCTTAGGTCCTCCATTTTGTTTTCAAATGATTGTACGTTGGCTAATAGGATTGATGGAAGAGGCAGATTACTCGCTCGCCGTCGGATCCTTACAAGGCACCCCGACCTACGTCCACGATATCTCCGTCTCTTTCTCATGCGAATTACAGGGATTTGGGCCTTATCAGGTGTCTGTAGAATATCCATCGCGTCCGACTCGTTGAAGAAAAAATCTTCGTCCAATACGAGGTGAGTAATCGCTGTCCTGATATCCAGAAGCTCTTTTTGGTCATAAGAGACGGTGGCAGAAACATTATGTACAGAATAAATGACAAATAACGCAAAAAAACACACATAATAGCACAATTGGTTAGAGAGCCGTAAAACGGCAGCCATCTCCTCCGGCGCCATCTCCTAGGTACATTGAAATTCAGTGTATATGGGACCCTGCATGGGTGTAATAGTGTTGGGGGTCATGGTGGGACTCCCATGAGGCTGAGGATAGGATTCTCTCCACAGCGAACAGAAGAGGGTCTCTCTCCACCTCTCCTACTCTTTTTCTCTCTCCACATCTCTCTCTCTCTCTCTCTCTCTCTCTCTCTCTCTCTCTCTCTCTCTCTCTCTCTCTCTCTCTCTATACACCTCTTTATTCCACCTCTCTCTACCCCTCTCTCTCTACAGCATTCTCTCCCAGGCACCATCCATATTCATCAATGGTCCAGTGGGGGGGCCACAGTGTGCTCTTCTCCTCTCCCATCCCTCTATCCTCTCCTCTCCTCTGACAGTGGAACAGACTCCAGACGTTAGTAAATCATCTCCTCACCCCATACGGGTGAAGGCAGCTTCCGATGCAGGATGTGATGGGGTACTGTTACTGCCTCCTCTCCTCTCCTCTCTTTCAACCCTCACTTGTCTTGTCTCCTCTCCTCTCTCCCAACCCTCTCTCCTCTCCTCTCTTCTCCTCTCCTCTCCTCTCCTCTCCTCTCCTCTCTTCTCTTCTCTTCTCTTCTCTTCTCTTCTCTTCTCTTCTCTTCTCTTCTCTTCTCTTCTCTTCTCTTCTCTTCTCTTCTCTTCTCTTCTCTTCTCTTCTCTTCTCTTCTCTTCTCTTCTCTTCTCTTCTCTTCTCTTCTCCTCTCCTCTCCTCTCCTCTCCTCTCCTCTCCTCTCTCCCAACCCTCTCTCCTCTCCTCTCTCCCAACCCTCCCTCCTCTCCTCTCCTCTCCTCTCCTCTCCTCTCCTCTCCTCTCCTCTCCTCTCCTCTCCTCTCCTCTCCTCTCCTCTCCTCTCCTCTCCTCTCCTCTCCTCTCCTCTCCTCTCCTCTCCCCCAACCCTCTCTCCTCTCTCCCAACCCTCTCTCCTCTCTCCCAACCCTCTCTCCTCTCCATTATAAACCCAAGATGCTGCTGGACCTGTTCTTCTCCTCTGCCTTCTCTGGGAACAATACCTCAGGCTGAGGTGCACGGATGAGGAGATCAATGAATGTACTCTCTGAGAGCTCCGAGAGAGATGAGAATCATTCACTGCATTTTGGGATTATCATGTTATTTTGTATGCATTGGTTGATCACTGCCCAGGATGGTTTGAGCTACAGGAAGGTTGGCTAAAGTGCTAACTGGAACTCTGAATATCCCTATCTGTGTCTATACATATGTGATTTATTGTGCAATATGTAACATGTAATGTATTGTGTCCATGTGTAACACATTGGTTGGGGTTACAGAACGACACAGGTGCCTGCGATTTATTCCGCTGAGACGCACACACAAGACTGTATGGAGAAACACGTTGGGCGGTATCCAGATTTTCATATTGTCATACCATCCTTCTCTCATCCCGGCATTTATCTTACTACCGGCTTAGTACACAAAGGGGCTGCTACACATAGAGGCTGCTAGCTAAACATGCTAATGAGCGCAAACAAAAACAAACTAATTGTAAAGACAGGCAATCCAGCTCATAAAGTTATAAATATATAGGTAGTAGCTACCAAATGTCATTTTTGGTGAGTTTGGACATTTACAAGCGAATGTGAACGAGAGACATTGTGCAAATTAATAACGTTTTGACACATGCTTGTCTGAAGGAAGAATAGTACTGGCTCTGGAGCAGCATGTGTACATGTTGTGTCTGTGTGGAGTTTGGAGTCGCTAGGGCAACGGACCAGCCTGCTCTGCTCGGAGAAGAGGGGGGAGGAGCAGACTGAGGGGCCGAGAACGCAGAGGAGAACAAAACTTAAAAGCAAGGAAATCAAGATAGCAGTGGCAGCTGTACAGATAACTCATCCAAAGTGCTTTGACTTCTCAAACACAGCAGAAAGCTAACACTATATGATGCCCCGTCTCCTTATTAATTCAGCCACTTAGCTAACTAGCAAGTTAAACCAAATACCCAGCTGGACTCACCAGCTCCCGCTTTCTCTCGTTGTGTTATTTACAAACATACATGTGACTGGCTGAACTGTTCTGGGGAACTACGGTAAACTTCATAATGTAAAATAATATGACAGGTGAAATGAAGAACGCAATCTGCTTTGGGCCCCGTGTAGCTCAGTTGGTAGAGCATGGTGCTTGCAACGCCAGGGTTGTGGGTTCGATTCCCACGGGGGGCCAGTATGAAAAAAAATGAAAAAATGTATGCACTCACTAACTGTAAGTCGCTCTGGATAAGAGCGTCTGCTAAATGACTAAAATGTACAAATAAATCTCCTAATGTAAATTGACTGCAGGTATTTACTTAAAAAGTAGCTACAAATATTCAAATGTATTGAACAACTTAAAATAAATAGTTTCCACGGTATTGACAGTATTGAAAAACCATCCCATGATTATTTCCAAATACCCCATTATACAGAATATACGGTATACCGCCCAAGCCTAGAAATACTCAAGCAGAGTAATGTATAACTTTACACATTTGGGATGGGAAAGAGGCTCGCTAGTGTTGCTGCTCAAGAGCGGCATGCAAAACAAATCAATTAGCTCACACATTCCACCATAGTGTGGGAGCGACAGAGAGAGAGAAAGAGAGAGAGAGAGAGAGGGAGGATTCTGCTCCTGTGCATTCCTTCCTAGAGATACCATGAAGTAAATGAGAGAAAGTGGGTAGAGACAGAGCACAGTAAACCATGCTCTGTCAACAACTAATACCAAGAAGTATTTACCATAGAAATAGAATGACTGGAAGGTTGATGTGAATAGGTAGGCCTAGTCCATTCTACAGATTCCATTTCTATCGTGTTCCCTCACGCTGTTGGGTAACACAAGTATATGAGGCTTTCAGACCAACAACATGAAGCTTTAATAAAACCCAAACAACAGGAGAACCAGCAGCACCCATCTACTAGCTGTCTGGTTAGCTTGATACTACACCATAAAACTATACAATGCATGTCTTAAGCACTGAGAAGGGACCTGTGCCAAATACAATATGAAACGTACTTTCGGGAGAGTGAGAGGATGGGGAGAGAAGAGAGAGAGAAGATAGGAAAGGGAGAGAAAGAAAGACAGAGATCGATCAAAGAATAGAAAGAGAGAGAAAAAACGGAGAAAGCGTGAGAGAGGAGAAAGCGAGAGAGTGAGAATTGAGAAACAGGGTAGAGAGAGGGGATAGAGAAACAGGGTAGAGAGTGAGGGGATAGAGAAACAGGGTAGAGAGAGGGGATAGAGAGAGGGGGTAGAGAGAGGGGATAGAGAAACAGGGTAGAGAGAGGGGATAGAGAAACAGGGTAGAGAGAGGGGATAGAGAAACAGGGTAGAGAGAGGGGATAGCTCGAGAGAGAAAACGACAGATACAGAAAACAGAAAACAAAAAAACAGAGAGAGCGACACAGACACAGAGAGAGAGAGAGAAACAGAAAGCGTGAGAAAGAGAGAGAGAGAAATGAAGAGGACCAGAAGGTAGCAGAACTCATTAACCTGTCAACAGGACTTTAAAGGCTCCAGGAGGGAAGAAAACACTGGGTTATTTATGGTCCTTTATCTGGGCTTTAATACGAAAACGATTTTCTAATTGCACTGAATTAGCCATACCAGAGTTCGTGCCCAGAGGTTCATGGGCTACATACGTGTTAAATCATTGCCAGCTCCAGTGCCAGGCAGCCAGCCTCTGAAATGGGTGCCCCACTGATGCCTGGCCAAGATCGCTAGTCATGCAGCATACCACCGTGATTTGTACCCACTTCAATGATGCTAATGAGTGCGGGGTGCTCTAACCTGAGCCAGGTCAGTGTGTGTGTGAGAGCGAAAAGAGGTTCAAGGAAAAGCTTTGGTCTGGGTTGCTCTACTCTCTGTTAGAAAGAGGAGGTCAGTGCTTGCAAATTAAATACATTTATTTCAGCTAAGCCAAGGTCGTTGGTTAGTCAACTACTCGGAGAGAGGACTTCTAAAGGCCTATTACTGCCATGGAAACGTGTATAATATGTGAGGGTCAAGTCTCAGCAGTAGAGCACAGTAAGTTAGCCAATTGACATAAGGTATAGAAAATAGAAATATCATACAAAGCATCTAACAGCAGGAGGGTTCAGGCTTCGGGCTCATAGCTAAAAGCATTTCAAGCCCATATTCCATATTGTGTGGTTGCCATTCTTTCTATGCTTGTGGATTCGCATAGAGACTGGGTTGCAGTTCTTTACATGTGAAGTATTCACTTATACTGTAGCAATGCACTGCATAATGTATCACTGCCCTACCAGGCTTAACTCAGACCACAGAACATGTTTTCTTTCTCTCTCAACCGCACGCACACATGCAGGCACCCGCGCACACACACACACACACACACACACACACACACACACACACACACACACACACACACACACACACACACACACACACACACGATTAAGTACAGGCATAACTTGTTGTGTATGTGTTTGTGTGGTGCGGGTCAGTGTGGCAGTTGGCTAGGGGGATGTACTGTATTGTGTGTGTGCATTATCAGGAACAGGTTGTGTGGTAATGGTCATTAGAGCAGTAGCATTATTTCTCTCTCTCTCTCTTGCTCTCTTTCCAAATCTCCTCCCTCTGCACAGCTATACATGTCCGTTGGTGGTCTTAGACACACTCACACTACCTACGGGAAGAGCAGATTGCTGGTCCACTCGGCCCTGCCAGACACAGTGGGTCACATCCCCTCAGACCATGCCAGAACCTACACCCATCCTGTACAGGGCCTGTATACACAAAGCGTCTCAGAGTAGGAGCACTGATCTAGGATCAGGAACCCCCTCCCCCTTATTCATAATGATCTAAAATCTTCCACTCTCAGATGCTTTCTGGATACAAGCCCTGAACTTACGCCAGTATGCAGAATGGAGGCCGGCCAGAACCTATACCAGCCTTCCATCAAGGCAGGAGCCAAACAGCTTGCATAAATGGACGTCACATTGCATACTGATTGTCACAGAAATATAAAGGGGAGTAGAAGGCGTTCAAACATGAGTCGAAGTGCAACTAGCAATCAGAAGAGCATTTGAAGGGAATACGCACGACTCTCACAATGTTTTATTAGAATGTCTCAAAGAAATAAGACCTTTTGACGTTATATTCTCAATTCCCACTGGGCAAAAACTGGTTGAATCAATGTTGTTTCCAAGTCATTTCTCCCCAAAAATCTATGATGTTGTTGAATCAACGTGGAAAACTGATTGGATATTGAAAACAAGTCATCAACGTAAGGGAATTTTGTCTTTTTTTTCACGTAACTTTATTTTAAATATTGACCCCCTTTTTCATGATATCCAATTGGTAGTTACAATCTTGCCTCATTGCTGCAACTCCCCAGCGGACTCAGGAGAGGCGAAGGTCAAGAGCCATGCATCCTCCGAAACATGACCTGCCAAGCCACACTGCTCACTTAACCAGCCGCACCAATGTGTCAGAGGAAACACTGTCCAACTGATGACCAAAGTCAGCTTACATGCGCCCGGCCCGCCACAAGGAGTCGCTAGAGCATGAGGATCCAAGGAAATCCCCCCGGCCAAACCCTCCCCTCCCCATGGGGCCCCCGGTCACGGCCAACTGTGACACA
Organism: Coregonus lavaretus; assembly: GCF_964263955.1. NCBI lineage: Eukaryota > Metazoa > Chordata > Actinopteri > Salmoniformes > Salmonidae > Coregonus > Coregonus lavaretus. The sequence goes on along the minus strand of NC_139993.1, from coordinate 51,267,225 downwards.
GCCTGGGATCAAACCTGAGGCTGTAGTGGCACCCCAGCACTGCAATGTAGTGCCTTAGACCACTGCACCACTCGGGAGGCTTCTTTCAACTAACTTTTAACCTAACTCCAATGATATGGTGACATTTTTTTGTTGATTTCACGTTAAATTCACATTAGTTGGCAACTCAACCAAATGTAAACCAAAACTAGGCGTTGAAATGACGTCTGTACCCACTGGGTTTTGTCCTATTCACATTTCTCAATACTGATTATAGGGGAAGGGTTGCTGCATAGGGTATTGATTGATTTTAAACAGGCCCCACTCTAAACAACAAAAAAATACCAGCTGATCTGTATTCCCAAGCATAAGCCAGGAAATGTGGAAATGTGACAGTGATCCCCTTTCTCTCACACCCCTATTTGATAGGGGTGTGAGAGAAGCAATTGTGTATGTAGACAGAAGTTGGTTGGGGTTGACACTTAAGATGTGCAGCGCAATTAATGTGTCAAGAACACTCTATGAGCAAGGGCATAAAGAGCTGGTCAGCATCCCAAATGGCAGTCTATTCCCTATTTAGTGCACTACTATATAGGGAATAGGATGCCATTCGGTACGCAGCCATGAATTAAGGGGCTTAAATGATGTTGCTGTTATCAGGGCCTATCTGGCTTTACAGTTTTTCTCAATCATGTCCAAGCAATTTTTGGATCTGTGTTGAAACTAATGTATAGAAGAATGCAATGATCAAGAAGCAATGATCAAATGCTCAAATACATTTACAAAACTTCTGATAATTTTCTTGCCTTTGTACCTGACTTGCATATCTTAGACCACCTTTGCAAAACTTTAAATACAAATGTCATCAGTAATTACAAAATTCACTGTTAAGTGTTTTGTTCACAGAATATTAACACATTGCTTTCATCAGAAGAGAAATGTGTGCAAATGTGTTCACTGTTTCCGGCAATCAGTAAATACTACTGCATGAAATTCAAAATCACCCCATCAGTGTCAATATATGGAAAGATCTAGGCAATGGGGAATGTCTAATTTTTATAATTTTTTACAGTATTACGGACATGCAGAGATGTAGAAAATGAAATTGGGTTACTTCTAAGTAACTTTGGGTTACTCTTAGTAATCATCTTCGACATTGTGACCTTCCATTATAGAGCTTTGCTTTGGTGTGGATTGAGGCCTATACATTCATATCAATTGGGTTTCTCCATTGTATTCACCTTTCCTAATTTCTATTGTGGATTGTTTTTCTGTGCGCCAATGGAAAGTCTACAAAACTATGAGCAAACCAGCCTATGTATTGAAAACATGGAATTGGATTGTGATGATACTGATGAATGAGTCCTGTACACAATGTGTTTACTTTTTCTTTATTTTTTTTATTAGGAATCATATTTGATTTGATCTGTAAAAAATTGTTTGGTGAAATATGAATAACAGGAGAGTAATTGCCCATAATTGTGCACATTTGGATAGTTGTCAATTTATGACTATCATGATTTAGTGACTGCAAAGAAGATTTACTGATCTAGTGGGATTTTTAAAAGACATTAGACAGTGTTTTCTGCTTGGACTCAAGAGATAAGTACTAAATGAATTTTATGCACTCTTCGACAATAACAACACCATACGGTGTGTGAGGGCCCCCACTGACCCAGAGGACTGGGTGATCTCGCTCTCCGAGGCCGACAGGTCAACACTCACAAGCTTCCTGCCACAATGACTAGCGCCCTGTAGCACTCACATCTGTAATCATGAAGTGCTTTGAAAGGCTGGTTTTGGCACACATCATCTCCATCATCCCAGACACCCTAGACACACTTCAATTTACATACCGCTCAAACATACCGTAACACATCCGCCACGCTTAGTCCCCTCTTGTACTCCCTGTTCACGCACAACTGCGTGGCCACCCACGAATCCAACACCATCATCAAGTTTGCTGACGACACGACGGTGGTAGGCCTGATCACCGGCGACGATGAGAAAGCCTACAACGTCAGTAAGACCAAGGAGCTGATCGTGGACTACAGGAACTGGGGGGAAATCACACCCCCATCCACACTGACGGGGCTGCAGTAGAGCGGGTCGAGAGCGTCAAGTTCCTCAGTGTCCAAAAGGACTTAAAATGGTCCATACAAACACGCACAGTCGTGAAGAAGGCGAGACAGCATCTCTTCCCCCTCAGGAGGTTGAAAAGGTTTGGTATCGGCCCTCAAATCCTCCAAAAGTTCTACAGCTGCACCATTGAGAGCATCTTGACTGGCTGCATCACTGCTTGGTATTGCAACAGCACCGCCCTCAATCGCATGGCGCTACAGATGGTGGTGCGGACAGCCCAGTACATCACTGGGGCCAAGCTCCCTGCCATCCAGGACCTCTATATCAGGCGGTATGAAAGGAAGGTCCGGAAAATTGTTAGACTCCAGCCAACCAAGCTATAGACTGTTCTCTCTGCTACCGCACGTCAAGCAGTACCGGTGCATCAAGTCTGACACCAACAGGCTCTGAACAGCTTCTATCCCGAAGCCATAAGACTGCTAAATAGCTAACAGAATGGATACACGGACTATCTGACTTGACCCTTCTATTTTATTTTCTATGCACACTCACAGGACTCTACACATTCACACACACTGACACTCCAACACACACTCACTTCATTTGCTCACACACATAACATTCACACACATTTATACTGACTCTACACACACACATTCACATTAAATAATCATATACGCTGCTGCCACTCTTTTTTATCATATATCCTGATGCCTAGTCACCTTACCTCTATACATATCTACCTCTGTCACTCCAGTATCCCTGCACATTGTAAATATGGTATTGGAACTGACCCTGTATATAGTATGCTTACTTCTCCTGTTTTTCTTATTTCTTCTTATTATTTATTGTGTGTTTTTGTTCTACCTTATGTTATTTTTAGTGCTACATTGATATTGATTACAGCATTGTTGGGTTTAGAGCTTGCAAGTAAGACATTTCACTGTACTTGTGCACGTGACATTAAAAACTTGAACTTGAAACCTGAAGTGTGGTTGCGTTTTTGCAGGCAGTTGTGTTCTTTTGATGAATGTATTTGCAATTTTGACGGTATAATATATTTTTGATGAATGGATTTATCTTTTGAGAAGGCAACTACATTTTGAAAACACATTTATTGTTTTGCAAAAGGACTTCTACGCAATTGAGAAAAATGAATTGTGTGTTTGTGTACAGGTCATGGTTCTTATGCAGAGAACACACTCCTTCTCTGGCAATCAGTGGCAGCTTTCGCAGCTGAAACGTCAGAAATGCCTTCAAACCATAGTTTAAAAATGTGCCAACAGAGGAGAAGAGGTGCTGGTTTCTCAGCTTAGTTGTCAATGTATTGATTTAATGAAACAATGAGTGGTGGGTGGGAGTTTCTTGACGGCTCACTGTTCTCTCAATTACAGACATGAAACCCGTACAATTTTTAAGGGCTTATGATCCACTTTAGTCCCCAACTTCTATCAACACACACGCACACACACACACTTATCTCCCATTGCATGCCGACAGCTAACTAGGTCATGATTCAAATGAGATGCCTTCATCAACCACTGTCAACCTGTTTCACACTTTTCAAAGGGGATGATATCTGCCTACAGTGTCATTTCCTGCTATCTGAATACATATGTAGGATCTTAATTTGGTCACCCTGTTGCAGGAGAACTTTCCTGCAATGCAGGACATGTAAAACTTGTAGTGTATTTGAGGTTTAAAAAAAGGATTCTGAAGTTCGTAATTTCCACTTTGAAATTGTAGATTTGATTTTCCCTTACGAAAAATGTATCAACCCCTACAAAAATGTCCATGAATTATAATCCACATAATAATTTGCATTTTCTGTTGCTGCAGGATTATTTTCCAGCTGTATCAAACTGGCTCAAATTAAGATCCTACATCTGTAGGGAGCACCACATCCATGGTTTATAAATTGCAAACAATACAATACATACAATACATTACCCCCATAGGTCAGCTATCTGGGTTGATAAGAGCGTCGTTCCACGAAATGAGTCCCTTTTGCGTACTTTGATATTTTAAGTAGAAATTGTGCACCAATATTGCATTTTAAAAGCCTGTTATATTAAATGAAGTGCCCTTTAATATAGACCACATGGAAAATGTATACATATTTTTTATATGAATTAAGGCTTGCTAAAGTGCAGAAATTCTGCATTGTATGTCCCTCTGTGCTTCACAGTGATTTCTAAGAAGATTTTAACCCACTTAACTTAATGTCCCCAAGTTTTCACAGTCACTGTGAAGCCCTAGCTATTTTTTTGCTTTGACAAAGTCATTTTTGAAGATTATTATTTCTTTAATGTGCTTAGCGATTCATTTTAACAAACAAACAAAAAACTATCACTCATTTTAAGGTCAACCCTGTAACGTGAACTGAACTCTTGTTTTAATATGGTGAAACTATACTTTTTACAGTTTCTCCCAATTGTTTACACACTAAAACTGAGGCACAATGACCCAAACCTGTACCTCATTTAGCAGAACCAGACACCAAATCTGCAATACTACTGGCACATGTTTTGCTTTACACTCAGATTGCAATTCTATAACAAACATTTGGCGAAACACAACACACAATTCTCTACCTTTGGCACAATATTCATATCTAAAATCTCAAATGAAAAGCAACACTGTTCAACAAGCTAAGCTCAATTATTAATTGATCACTTTCACTCTTTACAAACACTAATTGTGTAAATGTTCAGTTTGCAATCAGATGTAATGGCGCCGGAGGAGATGGCTGCCGTTTTACAGCCCTCTAATCTCTGTACCGGTACCCCCTGTATATAGCTTCCCTACTGTTATTTTATTTTACTGCTGCTCTTTAATTATTTGTTATTTAAATGTTTTACTTATCTATTTTTTACTAAATTTTTTCTTAAAACTGCATTGTTGGTTAAGGGCTTGTAAGTAAGCATTTCAGGTAGAGGTGAAGGTGGAGGTGGGGTAGAGATGGAGGTGGAGGTGGAGGTAGAGGTGGAGGTGGGGGTAGAGGTGGAGGTGGAGGTGGAGGTGGAGGTAGAGGTGGAGGTGGGGGTAGAGGTGGAGGTAGAGGTGGAGGTGGAGGTGGAGGTGGAGGTGGAGGTAGAGGTGGGGGTAGAGGTGGAGGTGGAGGTGGAGGTGGAGGTGGAGGTGGAGGTGGAGGTAGAGGTGGAGGTGGGGGTAGAGGTGGAGGTAGAGGTGGAGGTGGAGGTGGAGGTAGAGGTGGAGGTGGGGGTAGAGGTGGAGGTGGGGGTAGAGGTGGAGGTGGAGGTGGAGGTGGAGGTAGAGGTGGAGGTGGAGGTAGAGGTGGAGGTGGGGGTAGAGGTGGAGGTGGGGGTAGAGGTGGAGGTGGAGGTGGAGGTGGGGGTAGAGGTGGAGGTGGGGGTAGAGGTGGAGGTGGAGGTGGAGGTGGAGGTAGAGGTGGAGGTTGGGGTAGAGGTGGAGGTGGGGGTAGAGGTGGAGGTGGAGGTGGGGGTAGAGGTGGAGGTAGAGGTGGAGGTGGAAGTGGGGGTAGAGGTGGAGGTGGGGGTAGAGGTAGAGGTGGAAGTGGGGGTAGAGGTGGAGGTGGGGGTAGAGGTGAAGGTAGAGGTGGAGGTGGAAGTGGGGGTAGAGGTGGAGATGGAGGTGGGGGTGGGGGTAGAGGTGGAGGTGGAGGTGGAGGTGGAGGTGGAGGTGGAGGTGGAAGTGGAGGAAGACCAAGAACAAGGAGAGTAATCTCTGATGAAATTCGGGTGACTGTGGTGGACCAAGTGGTCAACCATGGTTTGACCTTGAGAGAGGCTGGGCAGAGAGTGCAGCCCAATCTGAGCTGCTTCACCCTAGCATCCATCTTCCGGACGTTCCAAAATGAGAATAGGTATGTACTGCAGACATTGGACCTATATACTACTTTTACTACTTGACAGTAGTACAACATAAAGCACAGTAAAGACTGTAGATTCCAATACATACTGTAAGGGGAAACAAAGTCAACGTTTCATGTATTACTGTATGTATGAAATTGGGAGCTATACTACTTTATAACATGTTTCTCTTGTATACTGTATTACTGTAGTGTTCACTGTACTGTATGCCATTTGGTTTTTGTAGAACTGAAAGACGACCACCACGTGGTGGTAGAACACATCTATTTACAGACCAACAGGAAGCTGCCATAAGACTGCGGGAAACCCAATAACAGATTATTGAAAACCCTGCCATCTTCCATAACATCAGATTGAGCTTATCAACCATAGCCCACATCCTTAAGAAACACCATCTCCGGATGAAGCAAATCTACAGAGTCCCATTTTAAAGGATTTCCCAAAGTGATGGATAAACGGTACGAATATGTGCAAGTAAGTAATGTAGTAGTATTACACTCTTGAAACAGAGACTCATTGATGTTGCCAGTGAACTTTACTATACAGCAATTACAGTATTTACTGTCATTTCAGAGAATCATGCAGTTGGATGCAAGTCCCAACCCCCCGGAACTCATATTCATAGATGAGGCTGGATTCAATTTAGTGAAGACGAGGAGGAGAGGAAGGAACATCATTGGTCATTGAGGTACCTGGCCGGCACGGGGGAAATGTCACCATATGCGCAGCTATGAGCCACAATGGGGTCCTCCACCGCCATGCCACTCTTGGACCATACAACACTGCCCATCTCCTTCATTTCCTGAACGCCTTACATGACTATCTTTTTCAGCCAGAGCAGAGAGGGCCAGGTGATCCTGAGCAGCAAATGTATGTTCTAATTTGGGACAACGTGAGTTTCCATCGGGCTGCTCAGATCCGCAACTTGCTCCATGACCATCCAGGTTTACAATTCTCTATCATCTCCCACCATATTCCCCATTTCTCAACCCCACTGAGTAGTTGTTTTCAGCATGGCGGTGGAAGGTGTATGATCGCAAACCCCATGAACGTATGGCCCTTCTCCAGGCAATGGAGGAGGCCTGTGGTGATATTCCAGCAGAGTCCTGTCAGGGGTGGATGTGTCATGCCAGAAGATAATTCCCCCGCTGTCTGGCCAAGGAGAATATCGCCTGTGATGTTGATGAAAATCTGTGGCAGAACCAAAACAACAGACATGACAGATTTTGTTTTCGCAATGGAGTATTTGTTCCTTGACTTATGATTTAGATTTTACTGTATTTTGACAGTTTCTTTATCAATTCCGTACAATTGATCTAACATACAGTACAATAGTACAACTAGGGCTTCCTTTGCATATGCAAAATATATTTACTGTATGTTTGCATTTTTACTGTATGTGTGCTTACAGTATTCTGTTTCACATCATGTTGAAATATAAAACTAACATTTTTACATGTGTGTTCCTTTCTTGTTTGAGTACAGACAAACAATATACAGTATAACATCAAAATTTTTACACTGAAATAGGTTCTGATAGTAGTGTTTTGAATATGTCACATTTTCAGCAAACGTGTGTTAACAATTGGGACAAACTGTTAAAAAAAACATTTCAAAAGAATATTGAACATCTAATAGTCAAATCATAGTGTAAAAGCAGGTGAGCTGGTCCTACTCTTTTTGGCCATTTTCTGGTGTTTTATGGTAGAAAACTGAGTGGGTCGAGCATAACACGTCAACCCTGTTACCCATTGATACAGACTATAATTGTATTTACAATTTCCAATTTTGGGGGGGATTTATGGCTGATTTATGCCACAAGGGGATTTATGACTTATTTAAGATGAAATCATCAACCCTGTTACAGTCAACCATGTTTCTTTATTTGAAACTTAATAGGCACTTACTATAGTCTTTTTTTAACCTCTTGAGATGGGAAAACATGTTTTTTATTAAGCTGAACTTGTGCTCTTCATGACAGAATGTAAACATATGGTCACCAAGTTACACTACCCAAAAAGGACTGATTTCTCAAGAGCTAATTCAATCACAGCAGCATGAAGACCCACATGCAATGTCTGCGTCTGAAATTGCATCCTATCCCCTACATAGATCATAGGGCTCTTGTCAAAAGTAGTGCACTAGGTAGAGAACAGAGTAAAATTTCAGACGCAGCCAGAGACATCAGTGAGAGACAGGGAGTCAAATGTTAATGACTCATATTTGTGTAGCTTTGTTTGCTGTTGAAGTTATTTGAATCGTTCATTGTAAAGGTACACATATAATGCGCATACTGTACAGTGGCTTGCGAAAGTATTCACCCCCCTTGGCATTTTTCCTATTTTGTTGCCTTACAACCTAGAATTAAAATTGATTTTTTTGGGGGGGTTGTATCATTTGATTTACACAACATGCCTACCACTTTGCAAAATATTTTTTATTGTGAAAGAAACAAGAAATAAGACAAAAAAAAACTTCAGCGTGCATAACTATTCATTTGACTAGGCCATTCCAATACATTTAAATCTTTCCCCTTACACCACTCGAGTGTTGCTTTAGCAGTATGCTTAGGGTCATTGTCCTGCTGGAAGGTGAACCTCCGTCCCAGTCTCAAATCTCTGGAAGACTGAAACAGGTTTCCCTCAAGAATTTCCCTGTATTTAGCGCCATCCATCATTCCTTCAATTCTGACCAGTTTCCCAGTCCCTGCCGATGAAAAACATCCCCACAGCATGATGCTGCCACCACCATGCTTCACTGTGGGGATGGTGTTCTCGGGGTGATGAGAGGTGTTGGGTTTGGCCAAAAAGCTCAATTTTAGTCTCATCTGACCAGAGTACCTTCTTCCATATGTTTGTGGAGTCTCCCAAATGCTTTTTGGCAAACACCAAACGTGTTTGCAAATTTTTTTCTTTAAGCAATGGCTTTTTTCTGGCCATTAAGCAATGACTTTTTTCTTTTTTTTCCTCCGTAAAGCCCAGCTCTGTGGAGTGTGCAGCTTAAAGTGGTCCTATGGACAGATACTCCAATCTCTGCTGTGGAGCTTTGCAGCTCCTTCAGGGTTATCTTTGGTCTCTTTGTTGCCTCTCTGATTAATGCCCTCCTTGCCTGGTCCGTGAGTTTTGGTCGGCGGCCCTCTCTTGGCAGGTTTGTTGTGGTGCCATATTCTTTCCATTTTTTAATAATGGATTTAATGGTGCTCCGTGGGATGTTCAAAGTTTCGGATATTTTTTTATAACCCAACCCTGATCTGTACTTCTCCACAACTTTGTCCCTGACCTGTTTGGAGAGCTCCTTGGTCTTCATGGTGCCGCTTGCTTGGTGGTGCCCCTTGCTTAGTGGTGTTGCAGACTCTGGGGACTTTCAGAACAGGTAATAATAAGAATAAACTGAGATCATGTGACAGATCATGTGACACTTAGATTGTACACAGGTGGACTTTATTTAACTAATTATGTGACTTCTGAAGGTAATTGGTTGCACCAGATCTTATTTAGGGGCTTCATAGCAAAGGGGGTGAATACATATGCATGCACCACTTTTCTGTTATTTATTTTTTAGAATTTCTTGAAACAAGTTATTTTTTTAATTTCACTTTGCCAATTTGGACTATTTTGTGTATGTCCATTACATGAAATCCAAATAAAAACCTATTTAAATTACAGGTTGTAATGCAACAAAATAGGAAAAACGTTAAGGGGGATGAATCCTTTTGCAAATGCTGCCTTTTGTAAGAGATTTTAGTTATTAAAATATGAAGATACTAAACTGACTTTTCATTTGGTGGATATCATTCACCTTGAATATTATGATCGATGAACATAGCAGCCAATCCTCATTGGTGATCATCCAGGTTACAAACAGTTTACTAGTCCATTCACCCTTAAACTCATACAAGACAACATGTGAAAAGCACCCCAAATAGTCTCCTTCTGCTGTATGTCCACAGTATTTTAGTTCCACCTCTGGGCATGTTGTTAGTGCACAATAAAGACCCAGCGTTAATATTACTGGTTGTTTTCATTAACTGGGGTGGTATACTCTGTCCATGTGAACTCAGTCACTCTCTCTCCTTGTTGGTTTGATCCATCTCGATGCGCTGGGCGGGCGGAGGGGGGAAACGGTTTAGTGGTTCAGCATGACAGGGCACAAAATGGCAACGGCTCGTCTGAATTAGGCCTTGGCGTGTGGCGGGGAAGGAGGGAGCCGGGGGGGTGACACCCACAATCATCCGTGCCACACTGCAGATTAATTTGAGCTAAAGACGCTGCCTAGCGAGAGCGAGAGTGAGCAAGCGGTCCCCGGAGGCAACAGTCACCAGAGGAGAGTGTTAATATTCATCACAGGGCAGAGCCAGGGCCCCGGCCCCAGACTGCAGACTGGAGACGCGAGGAGAATAGGCTAGCACTGACATCACTACCATCTAGGGTACAAACCACCCACCATCTCCATAGAAGAGCTCTGTCTATAGCCAGACATAACATCTTGTGGGCCTCAACCAGCTATTTAGACTTCTACAGATGAGTCTTCCAAGGTACAACCCACCCAAAATATCTGTTCAAGAAGCACTTCAACAAGCCTTTTTCTGGCCCTCAGCAATATATGTAAATGACTACAAAGGGGTCTCTGTGTACCAGACCTGTAGGTATCCTTTGAAACGATGATCATGCCATCGTGCTGAGCCTGTCATCATAGCCATATATACAACATAGTATTGATATGATAATCATTTTACATTTTACATTACCCCGATAATGTGATGTGATATGAATAAACATTTTTCGATGACTTCGTGCAGCACAGTAAATCTTTACCCACGCTTCTAGCTTTCCAAGAAAGGAAATTAATAAATAAAGATAATAATTAAACAAATAACCATTTCCATAATTGAGATAGTTTTCATCAGCCTATTTGAAATGTGAGCTGTTAAAGCCTCTTTACAAAAATCACTGCAGCAGCACTCAACTTTAATTGACAACAAATCTGTAACAAGGGAGAAAGATAGACAATGAACAATGAACACTAGAACACTTCCAAGTGATGTATCCAACGTTTAACGATTCAGATCTGTCAAACAAGCCTGCAGCCTTTGAAAATGCATTCAACTGTATCCTAAGTAAACACAAAAAAAATTAAAGATCTGATGCGGATCGAAACATTGTCACTATTAAAGGTGGTCTTAGGAGCATATATAGGGTGCATCCCAAACGGCACCCTATTCCCTATATACTGTAGTTCACTACTTTTGACCAGAGCCCTATAGGCCATTCTGTCATTTTCAAAGTCAGACAAGGGCCAGTCATATCGTAAGTGAGATTAATTCCTGCTTAGAAGCTGCTGTGGTTCTTCCCTCACTGGAAGGCATCTGGGTTTGTATTCATAAAGCATGCCAGAGTGGGTGTGCTGATCTAGAATCAGGTCCCCCCTGTCCATGTAATCTTATTCCATTATGCTCAGAAAAGGCCAACCTGATCTTAGATCAGCACTCCAACTCTGAGACGCATTATGAATATGTGCCCTGTAGTGGTAATCAGTGAGGGTCGCTGATGCAGTACCTCTTTCAGAGGAAGACATTTTACCTTAATAATTATGACTTCATCCACTTTGATTTGATTGATCATGTGGCAGGGTTGACAAGACACACAATTAAAAGAGTGTAAGGCGAGAAATTTCAATTTAATGGTACGACTGATTCAAACGTAATGACGCATCCAGCACAGAAGTAATGACCCTAGTAATCTAAGTGTGATTTAATGATGCACATACCAATTTTAACTAAATTGAAACTGGAATATTCCGGCTTGATGATTGTGAGACACAAATGCAACAGTAATAACGAATATATCAAGGCCATTTTTTAAATCTTATTCCTTGTCAAATCTAAATCTATCACTTACTACCAAAGGTACAGCATTCTGTATTCAAAGTCCTGGATATGCTCAAATAAATCTTTCACCTTTCCTATCTGAATCATCTATGAACATAAGAGAGAGCAGAAAATTGAGGACGGAGAGCGAGGAAGTGAAAAATGAAATGAGAAGAGCTTGTTCGTTTAAGGCGGAAGCCGAGCCGAGCTGGATTCCTCTTCGAGGACGAAGGAAGGTGTATTCAGGGTGAGCTGTCACTTTGCTAGAAGTGGAGGGGGGGGGGGTGCATATTTCACAGCAGCAGAGTGAGCCTGCCTGCCGCTAGTGCTAGTGCCGTTTCGGTCATGCACAGACTTGCGGCAAATGCCGTCTTCTTCTTAAAGACAATCCTCTAGAGAAGACGCCTCTGTTAAGACGCCTCTCCTGCCTGTCACAGTCTCCTGCCTGTCACAGGAAAATAGTTACATGAAGCATTATCTGCCATTACTTATGTAATATAACCAAGTCCCAGCCTGCAGGTTCCAATGGCATATACTCTATCTTCAATAGAAATGGATTTCAATAACAGCTATGGTATATGGATAAGGAGGTTATGAAAACAGTTTACACAGGCATCTGTTGAGGGAGGAAAGGGATGCCTCAAGGTCAAAGTTTTGACATTGTCTAATTAATCGTAGTATGGACCGTAATATAATGTAAAATCTTTTCACAACACAAGTACTTCAATATTTATCGCCTCGCTGCACAAGGTGTGACAGGTAATTAAAGCTTCATTCAGACGGTAAACAAATCATTTCCCTGTCTAATGTGGAGTAAACGCTTCACCCCTCCACCCTCCCTCTCTCCTTCCCTCCCTCTCCTGCCTCCCTCTCCTCCCCTCCAGGGATGTTGAGAAGTGAGACAGAAATGTGATCTTGTCCAGCCGACTATGCGGTGACTGGTCGATCCAGACCATTGATTATAGTTTCTGTCCCTTAATGAGTATGGAGATAGAATACCAGCCAGGATAGTAGAGAGAGAAACAGCGTCCGGGCGCTCTGGTCTGACAGAGTGTGTCCCAAATGGCACCCTATTCCCTATATTGTGCACAACTTTTTACCAGAGCCATATACAGCCCTATCAATTAGGTACTCTATGGGCCCTGGTCAAAGGTGGTGCACTAAATAGGGAATACGGTGCGTTTTGGGATGCAGCCTGACAGTCACACTGAGAACAAGCCACCTGTCCTGCAGGCAGGCCCTGACACGGCCCATTGTTCTCCTGCCCCCAATATGTGTTCCTGGTTCACTCTGAGGTTAATCACTCTCATTGATGTATTGGGGCCATATTCCCAGACCGAGATTAAGCCTAGTCCTGGACTAAAAAGCACTTTCAATGAAGAATCTTGCTTTTTAGTCTAGCAGTAGGCTTAATCTGGGTCTGGGAAACCAGCCCTTGGTATTTTAGAAATACAGTCCATTCAGAAAGTATTCAGACCCCTTGACTTTTTCCACATTTTGTTACATTACAGCCTTATTCAAACATTTATTAAATTAATTGTTTTCCTCATCAATCTACTCACAATACCCCATAATGACAAAGCAAAAACAGGTTTTTAGAAATGTTTGCAAATGTATAAAACATTCACAACAGAAATACCTTATTTTCATAAGTATTCAGACCCTTTGCTATGACACTCGAAATTGAGCTCAGGTGCATCCTGTTTCCATTGATCATCCTTGAGATGTTTCTACAACTTGATTGGAGTCCACCTGTGGTAAATTCAATTGACTGGACATGATTTGGAAAGGCACACACCAGTTTATATACGGTCCCACAGTTGACTATGCATGTCAGAGCAAAAACCAAGCCATGAGGTCGAAGTATTTGTCTGTGGAGATCCTAGACAGGATTGTGTCGCGGCACAGATCTGGGGAAGGGTACCAAAAAATGTATACAGCATTGAAGGTCCCCAAGAACACAGTGGCCTCCATCATTCTTAAATGCAAGAAGTTTGGAACCACCAAGACTCTTCCTAGAGCTGGCTGCCCAGCCAAACTGAGCAATCGGGGGAGAAGGGCCTTGGTCAGGGAGGTGACCAAGAACCCGATGGTCACTCTGACAGAGCTCCAGAGTTCCTCTGTGGAGATGGGAGAACCTTCCAGAAGGACAACCATCTCTGCAGCACTCCACCAAAAAGGCCTTTATGGTAGAGTGGCCAGACGGAAGCCACTCCTCATTAAAAGGCACATGACAGCCCGCTTGGAGTTTGCCAAAAGGCACCTAAAGGACTCTCAGACCATGAAAAACAAGATTGTCTGGTCTGATGAAACCAAGATTGAACTCTTTGGCCTGAATGCCAAGCGTCACGTCTGGAGGAAAGCTGGCACCATCCCTACGGTGAAGCATGGTGGTGGCAGCATCATGCTGTGGGAATGTATTTCAGTGGCAGGGACTGGGAGACTAGTCAGGATCGAGGGAAAGATGAACAGAGGAAAGTACAGAGAGATCCTTAATGAAAACCTGCTACAGAGCGCTCAGGACCTCAGACTGGGGCGAAGGTTCACCTTCCAACAGGGCAACAACCCTAAGCACACAGCCAAGACAACGTAGGAGTGGCTTCGGGACAAGTTTCTGAATGTCCTTGAGTGGCCCAGCCAGAGCCCGGACTTGAACCCAATCGAACATCTCTGGAGAGACCTGAAAATAGCTGTGCAGCGATGCTCCCCATCCAATCTGACAGAGCTTGAGAGGATCTGCAGAGAAGAATGGGAGAAACTCCCCAAATACAGGTGTGCCTAGCTTGTAGTGTCATACCCAAGAAGACTCGAGGCTGTAATCACTGCCAAAGGTGCTTCAACAAAGTACTGAGTATAGTGTCTGAATACTTATGTAAATGTTATATTTCAGTTGTTGTTTTTTATACATTTGGTAAAATGTCTAAAAATCTATTTTTGCTTTGTCATTATGGGGTATTGTGTGTAGTAGATTGATGAGGGAAAAAACAATTTAATCAATTTTAGAATAAGGCTGTAACGTAACAAAATGTGGAAAAAGTCAAGGGGTCTGAATACTTTCCAAATGCACTGTATATAAACCTTTCTACAGCTTCCTGCATTTTTTATTGTTTACGTTTACTCAACGATATCCAATTATACAATTGAAGTAAACATTGGAGGAGGATTCAGTTCTGAATAACTCAACTGTGAAAGCAAACTTTGATTGATAAACAAAAACAACCAAATACAAAGTTTATGGTAATAATAAGTACATTAAATAACTCCCATCCTTTATTTTTGATATCTGTGTAATGAAAAATATATTTAATAATATACTAGTGGGTGGATGGATAAGAGAACAAAACAACAGTTCATCCTTGTCCTGAATGCATTAAAACACAGCTTCCCTTCCCTCTGGCAGCTGGTAAACATCCACACTGTCATAAATCCACTCGCTCTTTTTGTTCCACGTCTTTCGAATTTATAACTGAAATAAACTTGAACTGTGGCCAACGAAATGCTTATATCCCTCTGCAGATTGGAGTCGGGCGGCCGGTATTGTCATAGTGGCTAACTATTCGCTAACATAGCGAGCCATAAATCACGCAGAAGGAGAGCCTGTCCCAGAGCCCAGTGGCCAGAGGAGAGAGAGGAACGTTTTCAGACCCATTTAACACTGATAATGCCTGCCGTTTCCCTCAGGGCCCTGGGGGCCGCAGCCAGGGCCAGTCATGAATCACCACCAGGCCCTCTACCCCATAGCCAGGGCCGGTCTCTCTCTCTCTCTCTCACACACACACACACACACACACACACACACACACACACACCCCTCTCCCTCCCATTCCCTCCTGCCAGCTGGGGCCAGGGACTGCTGACATTGTTCACCTGGACGCCAGGCAGAAGGTCAGAACCACACAGAGCCCAGGGGAGGGGGGATGGAGGATGAGTAGAGGTAGGAGAGAGGGTGAGGAAGGGGTAAGAGGTTAGGAAGAGGGGAGGATGGGGGAAGGAGGAGCAAGGAGGAGATGGGGGTTAGAGGTTACCTTTTAGGGTCTCCCAAAGCTATCATTAATCTATAATAAATTATGCTGTGATCTCTGCTGGTGAGGTGAGATCATTTAATAACCCTGTTGACTAATTTAGGTCTCAACACATCCATTACACCCTGATGGAAACCTCTTCTATCCTCCTTCACATTCCTGCCTCAAAGTGTGTGTGTGTGTGTGTGTGTGTGTGTGTGTGTGTGTGTGTGTGTGTGTGTGTGTGTGTGTAGGGTTGGGGGTGCTCTAGAGGTAGGGGGTTGGGGAGGGTGCATTAAGTACTCTTAGTGATTTCAACCATTCAACCAGTCATGTAGCTAACACCATACAATCAGGATGGTCATGGTCATCTATTCAACATCATTTCATTAAAATGACGTGGAAACAACGCTGATTCCACCAGTGTGTGCCAAGTGGGTTCTCTCTGTCCCAGATGTCTCAGGTGTCCTGTGTAGTTCAGTTGGTAGAGCATGGTGTTTGCAACGCCAGGGTTGTGGGTTCGATTCCCATGGGGGGCCAGTATGAATATGTATGCACTCACTAACTGTAAGTCGCTCTGGATAAGAGCGTCTGCTAAATGACTAAAATGTAAATGTGTTTCTCTCCACAGGATCACTACAGCAGGGCCTGGTATCCATAGGTAGCTTGGCTTCAGATTGTGTTGTAGACAGGCTGACCCAGATGGCCAGAGTGGCATAAGGACAGGGTGGAGTCTAACCATCATGGCAACACTGTGACCTCATTTTAAATCACAGAGATACTCACTCATTGGAGCCTGACAGAGATACTCACTCACTGGAGCCTGACAGACATACTCACTCACTGGAGCCTGACAGAGATACTCACTCACTGGAGCCTGACAGAGATACTCACTCACTGGAGCCTGACAGAGATACCCACTCACTGGAGCCTGACAGAGATACTCACTCACTGGAGCCTGACAGAGATACTCACTCACTGGAGCCTGACAGAGATACCCACTCACTGGAGCCTGACAGAGATACCCACTCACTGGAGCCTGACAGAGATACTCACTCACTGGAGCCTGACAGAGATACTCACTCACTGGAGCCTGACAGAGATACTCACTCACTGGAGCCTAACAGAGATACTCACTCACTGGAGCCTAACAGAGGTGTATTACTACATTTGTGCCAACCAGTTTATTAATTCCACATCCATATTTAGTTTTAAAGCAAGATTTAATGGTGAAAATGTTCTGTTTTCGAAGCATGATTTATTGAAAAAAGAAACGACTATTCGGAATAGTTCTCACACAGATTTCATTACTGCATAAATGAACCTCCTAATGTTGTTGTCCTTTGCAGCTTCACTTTGATCAGGATTTAAATCTGACTTTAAACAGATGTGTTGTTGGACTGCAGGGTCCCACCTCGTTTCATCTGGTTCAATCAAAGCTCTTGGCACTCTCAGGCTAAATAGTGGGAAGTTGAACCAATCAAAGAGGATGACACAGCATAATTTACCCAAGCGACACTAGGCACATCAGAACTGTCTGAATGGACTTTTACATAAGGTCATTTCCATGTAAAAGGTCCCATGAGCACCAACATGTGAAGTTCATAGGAGCATGTCAAATTGGGTGTCAAAATCAAGCTAAGAGTCTATATTGTTTTAAAAATAAAGGCATATAGCAAAATTGTTCAACCATTTTCCATTCCAACATTTTTTTTAGAAGCAAAGGCTTTGATTTCTGGTCAAACAGATGGAAAAGGGGTCTTAGAAAACATCTACCAGAAAAAGTCTTAAAGGGTATTAGAAATACATCAAAACCCAATAATGTTAAAGTAAAGACCCCTGACAACTAATATCAACACTTATATTTAGTTTTGGAGACATTTTTCTGCCTTCTGTAAGTTTAAGAAATATTGCCTTGTGCCTTAACATTCCGTTACCAACAACCCACATATCTTTAAGATATTTTCTAATTTCTCTCCCTCATGAGGAGGGAGGATAATGAAAGTTCACATAACTAACATGTAAAGGTAGACCTATCATTTAGTTATAGTGTTTTTCTGATAGTAATTTTGTTTATTAATTATTAAGTGATTAAAACTCAAAATTCCGTTACCAAATCGGTAACGGAATTTCAGAAATATCTGTAACGGAAATCATAGTAGTCACAAACCACAGTTGGGTTTACAAGTTTGGACAGCACAGTACAGCACAGCATAGCACAGTAGAGTACAGTAAAGAAAAGTAGAGTATAGTAGAATAGAGTTCAGTACAGTAAAGAAAAGTAGAGTTTAATTCAGTACCGTACAGTACTGTACAGTAGAGTAGAGTTCAGTACAGTACAGTAGAGCATACTAGAGTTGAGTACACTATAATGTACTTTATTGTACTGTACTGTACTGTACTGAACTCTACTGCACTGAACTATACTCTACTTTACTGTACTCTACCGAAATCTATTCTACTGTACTCTACTGAACTCCACTGTACTGTACTCTACTGTTCTGTACTGTGCTGTGCTTTGCTGTACTTTGGATGTCAAAACTTGTGAAACATACAGTGGGGAGAACAAGTATTTGATACACTGCCGATTTTGCAATCCAGAAAATCACATTGCATTTTATTGCATGACATAAGTATTTGATACATCAGAAAAGCAGAACTTAATATTTGGTACAGAAACCTTTGTTTGCAATTACAGAGATCATACGTTTCCTGTAGGTCTTGACCAGGTTTGCACACACTGCAGCAGGGATTTTTGCCCACTCCTCCATACAGACCTTCTCCAGATGCTTCAGGTTTCGGGGCTGTCGCTGGGCAATACGGACTTTCAGCTCCCTCCAAAGATTTTCTATTGGGTTCAGGTCTGGAGACTGGCTAGGCCACTCCAGGACCTTGAGATGCTTCTTACGGAGCTACTCCTTAGTTGCCCTGGCTGTGTGTTTCGGGTCGTTGTCATACTGGAAGACCCAGCCACGACCCATCTTCAATGCTCTTACTGAGGGAAGGAGGTTGTTGGCCAAGATCTCGCGATACATGGCCCCATCCATCCTCCCCTCAATACGGTGCAGTCGTCCTGTCCCCTTTGCAGAAAAGCATCCCCAAAGAATGATGTTTCCACCTCCATGATTCACGGTTGGGATGGTGTTCTTGGGGTTGTACTCATCCTTCTTCTTCCTCCAAACACGGCGAGTGGAGTTTAGACCAAAAAGCTCTATTTTTGTCTCATCAGACCACATTACCTTCTCCCATTCCTCCTCTAGATCATCCAGATGGTCATTGACAAACTTCAGATGGGCCTGGACATGCGCTGGCTTGAGCAGGGGGACCTTGCGTGCGCTGCAGGATTTTAATCCATGACGGCGTAGTGTGTTACTAATGGTTTTCTTTGAGACTGTGGTCCCAGCTCTCTTCAGGTCATTGACCAGGTCCTGCCGTGTAGTTCTGGGCTGCTCCCTCACCTTCCTCATGATCATTGATGCCCCACGAGGTGAGATCTTGCATGGAGCCCCAGACCGAGGGTGATTGACCGTCATCTTGAACTTCTTCCATTTTCTAATAATTGCGCCAACAGTTGTTGCCTTCTCACCAAGCTGCTTGCCTATTGTCCTGTAGCCCATCCCAGCCTTGTGCAGGTCTACAATTTTATCCCTGATGTCCTTACACAGCTCTCTGGTCTTGGCCATTGTGGAGAGGTTGGAGTGTGTTTGATTGAATGTGTGGACAGGTGTCTTTTATACAGGTAACGAGTTCAAACAGGTGCAGTTAATACAGGTAATGAGTGGAGAAAAGGAGGGCTTCTTAAAGAAAAACTAACAGGTCTGTGAGAGCCGGAATTCTTACTGGTTGGTAGGTGATCAAATACGTATGTCATGCAATAAAATGCAAAGTAATTACTTAAAAATCATACAATGTGATTTTCTGGATTTTTGATTCAGTCTCTCACAGTTGAAGTGTACCTATGATAAAAATTACAGACCTCTACATGCTTTGTAAGTAGGAAAACCTGCAAAATCGGCAGTGTATCAAATACTTGTTCTCCCCACTGTAGATGTCTATGATTGGTTCAGATTTGGTCTTGTTTGGGGGCAGAGCTCATTAAAATAATAGCCAGTGTGTAGAGTAATACCCAAATATGCATAAGAGGATATTGCATATTTATACCTTTGTGTACCTATTTAGGATAAATCACCATGAAGAGAATGGCATTCATCTCCATAATTATGCATTTCTGTGTAGTACAGATCAGGGAACCATAATTAAATTCCGCTACCGCAATTCTGTTACCGGGTGTAAATCCACTTCACTTACTGTAGTTCAATAACCAAAATATTTTTTTTTAAAGTCAAATGTGTCATGTCATAGATGACACCCCATTCTTTCTGCAGACTACGTTGAATCTTAATTATGAGTTTTTTGGAAAATGTGGACACATACAAAACTGAGGGAGATTTTACCGAAATTCTGTTACCAAACTTTGCATCTGCACAGTTCTTCCAGTAAATGTGTTCCAGTAAAAATTAGTCCTTGTGCATAGAGTTGTTTGGTTTGTTAAACGTTGAAATCAATAGTTTTTGTTTGGTATACATTTGAAGTGAATAATCTGAGTCTCAGCGCAATTCCGTTACCGTGGAATTGCCCATAACACAATTAAGCAATAAGGCCTGAGGGGGTGTGGTATATGGCCAATATACCACGGCTAAGGGCTGTTCTTACACGCGATGCAACGTGGAGTGCCTGGATACAGCCCTTAGCCGTGGTATATTGGCCATATACCACAAACCCTGAGGTGCCTTATTGTTATTATAAACTTGTTACCAACGTAATTAGAACAGTAAAAAGTAATGTTTTGTCATACCCATGGTATACGGTCTGATATACCACAGCCTTCAGCCAATCAGCATTCAGGGCTCGAACCACCCAGTTTATAATGATCTTTATAAGCAGCTTTACACAGTATAAAGGCGTTCAAAAAGGGAGAGTTTATTTCACAGTTCCTTTGTATTTTCTTGTGATTCTCAGACAGTCCTTCATTTAGCCAGAGGGGGAAATAGCAAAAGACCACCAGTAGTCAGTTGGGTAACCCTAACCTTAACCCATAACCCTTCCTAACCCTAAACTTAAGCCTAACCTAACCCTAGCCCTAATCCTAACCTTCCCCTAACCCTCATTCTAAACATAACATTAAACTAACCGTAACCTTAGCAAGTAGTTGCATCTGTTTGGTATTTTATTCCGATCCCCATTAGCTGTTGCAGAAGAAGCATCTACTCTTCCTATCAGCTAAACTGAGTGTACAAAACATTAGGAACACCTGCTTTTTCCATAACATAGAGTGACCAGGTGAATCCAGGTGAAAGCTATGATCCCTTATTGATGTCACTTGTTAAATCCACTTCAATCAGTGTAGATGGATGAGAGGATTTTTAAGCCTTGAGACAATTGAGACATGTATTATGTATGTTTTCCATTCAGAGAGTGAATGGGCAAGACAAAAGATTTAAGTGCCTTTGAATGGGTTATGATAGTAGGTGTCAGGCACACCGGTTTGTGTCAAGAACTGCAATGCTGCTGGCTTTTTCATGCTCAACAGTTTCTTGTGTGTATCAAGAATGGTCCACCACCCAAAGCACATCCAGCCAACTTGACACAACTGTTGGAAGCATTGAAGTCAACATGGCCAGCATCCCTGTGGAATGCTTTTTCGACACCTTGTAGAGTCCACACCCCGACTAATTGAGGCTGTTCTGAGGGTACAACTCAATATTATGAAGGTGTTCCTAACGTTTGGTATACTCAGTGTATATGGGACTATCCAAATAAAGTGTGACCGTCAGTTCTGACTAGAAGTGTTTTAGGTAATACAGTACAATAATATACTGATGCAGTATGAATGCCTGACCAATGAATGAAGTGTTTAGATAATTTATTTCCTCACCTTGACTTTAAAGTGAAGTGATGTAGCCTTTAAAGTTTTTTTATTTTCTTCTTATGACTGTTTACATTAACAAAGGAGATACACACTTTCAGAAAAGCTTAATAAATTACCTTCGGTGACTTTGGATTTGATCAAATTCTGAAGACACATGACACACAAGAATGCACACGCACACACCGGGTCAGTTCTAAAGCGCTTCCTATAGTGCCACAGGAAGACATGATGGAATATTAGATGAAGCAGCTGTGGTTCTGTGATGTATATAAACTTGAGTTTCAATCTCCTGTTCATGTCAAGGTCTGTGATAGACCACTATGTCCTGTCTGTCTCCTATTACTAAGGCTATGTCCCAAATGGCACACTATTCCCTATATAGTGCACTATATATAGTGACCAGGGCCCATAGGAGAGCCCATAGGGCTATGGCCAAAAGTAGTGCACTATATATGGAATAGGGTGCCATTTAGGACTAAACCTATTGATGGCGCCGGAGAAGATGGCTGCCGTTTTACAGCCCTCTAACCAATTGTACTATATTTTTCGCATTATTTGTAATTTATTCTGTACATAATGTTTCTGCCATCGTCTCTTATAACCAAAAAGAGCTTCTGGATATCAGGACAGCGATTACTCACCCCTCGTATTGGACAAAGATTTCTTCTTCAATGAGTTGGACGCGAAGGATATCCTACAGACACCCGACAAGGCCCAAATCCCCGTCATTCGCAGGAGAAAGAGACGGAGATATCGTGGACGTAGGTCGGGGTGCCTTGTAAGGATCCGACGGCGAGCGAGTAAACTGCCTCTTCCATCAATCCTATTAGCCAATCTTCAATCATTTGAAAATAAATTACAGTTATCCTACCAACGGGACATTAAAAACTGTAATATCTTATGTTTCACCGAGTCGTGGCTGAATAACGACATGGACAACATACAGCTAGCGGGCTATACGCTACATCGGCAGGATAGAAAGGCTGACTCCGGTAAGACAAGGGGAGGCGGTCTGTGTATATTTGTAAACAACAGCTGGTGCACAAAATCAAATACTAAGGAAGTCTTGCCTGAGGTAGAGTATGATACAGCTTATGATAAGCTGTAGACCACACTATTTACCAAAAGAGTTTTCATCTATATTTTTCATAGCTGTCTATTTACCACCACAAACCAATGCTGGCATTAAGATTGCACTCAATGAGCTGTATAAGGCCATAACTAAACAGGAAAACGCTCATCCAGAGGCAGTGCTCCTAGTGGCCGGGGACTTTAATGCAGGGAAACTTAAATCCGTTCTACCTAATTTCTACCAGCATGTTAAATGTGCAACCAGAGGAAAAAAAACTCTAGACCACCTTTACTCCACACACAGAGACGCATACAAAGCTCTCCCTCGCCCTCCATTTGGCTAATCTGACCATAACTCTATCCTCCTGATTCCTGCTTATAAGCAAAAACTAAAGCGGGAAGCACCAGTGACTTGGTTAATAAAAAGGTGGTCAGATGACGCAGATGCTAAGCTACAGGACTGTTTTGCTAGCACAGACTGGAACATTTTCCGGGATTCTTCAGATAGCATTGAGGAGTACACCACATTGTCACTGGCTTCATAAATAAGTGCATCAATGACGTCGTCCCCACAGTGACCGTACGTACATACCCCAACCAGAAGCCATGGATTACAGGCAACATCTGCACTGAGCTAAAGGGTAGAGCTGCCGCTTTCAAGGAGCGGGACTCTAACCCGGACACTTATAAGAAATCCTGCTATGCCCTCCGACGAACCATCAAACAGGCAAATAGTCAATGCAGGACTAAGATTGAATCGTACTACACCGGCTCTGACGCTCGTCGGATGTGGCAGGCTACAAAGGGAAGCACAGCCGCGAGTTGCCCAGTGACACAAGCCTACCAGACGAGCTAGACCACTTCTATGCTCGCTTCAAGGCAAGCAAGCATGAGAACACCAGCTGTTCCAGATGACTATGTGATCACGCTCTCCATAGCCGATGTGAGTAAGACTTTTAAGCAGGTCAACATTTACAAGGCCGCAGGGCCAGACGGATTACCAGGACGTGTACTCCGAGCATGTGCTGACCAACTGGCAAGTGTCTTCAACCAATATTTTCAACATGTCCCTGACTGAGTCTGTAATACCAACATGTTTCAAGCAGACCACCATAGTCCCTGTGCCCAAGGAGACTAAGATAACCTGCCTAAATGACTACCGACCCATAGCACTGACGTCTGTAGCCATGAAGTGCTTTGAAAGGCTGGTCATGGCTCACATCAATACCATTATCCCAGAAACCCTAGACCCACTCCAATTTGCATACCGCCCCAACAGATCCACAGATGATGCAATCTCTATTGCACTCCACACTGCCCTTTCCCACCTGGACAAGAGGAACACCTACGTGAGAATGCTATTCATTGACTACAGCTCAGCGTTCAACACCATAGTGCCCTCAAAGGTCATCACTAAGCTAATGATCCTGGGACTAAACACCTCCCTCTGCAACTGGATCCTGGACTTCCAGACAGGCCGCCCCCAGGTGGTAAGGGTAGGTAACAACACATCTGCCACGCTGATCCTCAACACGGGGGCCCCTCAGGGGTGCGTGCTCAGTCCCCTCCTGTACTCCCTGTTCACCCATGACTGCATGGACAGGCACGACTCCAACACCATCTTTAAGTTTGCCGACGACACAACAGTGGTAGGCCTGATCACCGACAACGATGAGACAGCCTATAGGGAGGAGGTCAGAGACGTGGCCGTGTGGTGCCAGGATAACAACCTCTCCCTCAACATGACCAAGACAAAGGAGATGATTGTGGACTACAGGAAAAAAAAGAGGACTGAGCACGCCCCCATTCTCATCGACGGGGCTGTAGTGGAACAGGTTGAGAGCTTCAAGTTCCTTGGCGTCCACATCACCAACAAACTATCATGGTCCAAACACACCAAGACAGTCGTGAAGAGGGCACGACAAAGCCTATTCCCCCTCAGGAGACTGAAAAGATTTGGCATGGGTCCTCAGATCCTCAAAAAGTTATACAGCTGCACCACCGAGAGCATCCTGACTGGTTGCATCACCGCCTGGTATGGCAACTGCTCAGCCTCCGACCGCAAGGCACTACAGAGGGTAGTGCATACGGCCCAGTACATCACTGGGGCCAAGCTTCCTGCCATCCAGGACCTCTATACCAGGCGGTGTCAGAGGAAGGCCCTCAAAATTGTTAAAGACTCCAGCCACCCTAGTCATAGACTGTTCTCTCTGCTACCGCACGGCAAGCGGTACCGGAGCGCCAAGTCTAGGTCCAAAATGCTTCTCAATAGCTTCTACCCCCAAGCCATAAGACTCCTGAACAGCTAATCATGGCTACCCAGACTATTTGCACTGCCCCCCCCCCACCCCCACCCCATCTTTTTACGCTGCTGCTACTCTGTTAATTATTTATGCATAGTCACTTTAACACTACCCACATGTACATATTACCTCAACTACCTCAACTAGCCGGTGCCCCCGCACATTGACTCTGCATCGGTACCCCCCTGTATATAGCCTCCCTACTGTTATTTTATTTTACTTCTGCTCTTTTTTTCCTCAACACTTTTTTGTTGTTGTTGTTTTATTTTACTTTTTTATTAAAAAATAAATGCATTGTTGGTTAAGGGCTGTAAGTAAGCATTTCACGGTAATGTCTACACCTGTTGTATTCGGCGCATGTGGCAAATAAACATTTGATTTGATTTGATTTGGATTGGTCACACACACCACACAACACTTATCTAGATCATGTCAAAGGAGAGCACCATCAAACCCCTCGTATAACAGACAGACCATCACCATCGCTGGGTTTGCCTGTCTGTATCCACAATAGTACCTTAAACTGCAGGCCACAGGTGGTGGATCTATCCAGCCAGAACACTGATAAATGACAAATATCAAACACCCAACCCAATGACATCATAGTGTTTATTTGTGGAAGATTGACTGAGAGATGGTCAAGCGATGAGTGTGGGCAGACAGGCAGACATGCTCCAGCACAGGTTCTGTAGCCAACGTAGCCAAGTCTCCCTCTTTTCCTCAGAGAAAACGGTTAGATTTCTAGCCCTTAGGCTACCATTCAAAAGATATGACTAATAATACTGGTGCTACGTTGTTTTCTTTATTGCCTACTTTTCTAAAGTTGACCAACCTTGCCAGCAGGCATGCCAGCTAAGATAGTTTGACAAGCAACTACTCTAACTTGATTGATAGCCTAAAATGGCTTCTTGGTAGCTAGTTATGAGGTTGGGAGATTGGGAACCTATCTGGGCTAGCTACAGTCAACTTCATAAAATTGCTAGGTGTCTATTAGTATTACAGAGAAACAACAACAACAAACATTTATAAAAAAAAATATATATATATATTTTAAAATCTGAGGCGGCACGTGCCCCTGTTCCCCCTATGGGCATGACGCCTCTGGCCATAGGGACTCGACTTGTGACTCGACCATTGGTGACTCGGACATGGACTCAGACTCGAGCACAGGGGACTTGGGACTCAATCGGACTCGAGGTTTAGTGACTCGACTACAACACTGGGCGAAAGTCATTAGCTCCTGTTAAAAGTCATTTGCCCCTGTACTACTTCTGGACATCAATGTGGCTGCGGCGTCTGTGGAACGTTGATAACAATGGTGTGATGGAGGTGCAACCCATAGTACTTTGCGGCACAATCTGGTGATTGTGCACTCTCTCTCTCGCTCTCTCTCTCTCTCTCTCTCTCTCTCTCTCTCTCTCTCTCTCTCTCTCCTCTCTCTCTCTCTCTCTCTCTCTCTCTCTCTCTCTCTCTCTCTCTCTCTCTCTCTCTCTCTCTCTCTCTCTCTCTCTCTCTCTCTCTCTCTCTCTCTCTCTGCACTTCTGTGTCTGTTTGTTGAGTATGTAATGGACAGATAATTCTGATATATTGCTATATATGTTTGTCAGATTTCTGCTGTTGAGAAGAGAATAGAATGTTATGCAGAACAATATGTTGGTAGAACAAGGCTATATCTATTTGTGCACGTGGAAGTCAGTTATTTATGTTTACTATAGGTTAATGAGGCAATACAAATATGATATGACTAAAATTAGACTAAAACGAAAAGGCATTTTGTTCACTAAAATGGCCCAATGTTTTCGTCATTTTGACAATAACTAGACTAAATCATTATTCAAATGACAAAAATGTGACTAAGACGTAATGATATTTTAGTTAAAATGATTAAGACTAGTCTAAATCTAAAAAAAGAGTGCCAAAATTAACACTGGGTCTGTGCCCTGGTCTAAAGTAGTGCACTATTTATAGGAAATAGGGTGCCATTTGGGACACAAGCTGAGTCTGTCCTTGTGGCTAGATTACAGAGAGAGAGGACCTCGCAGACAGACTCTAAACAAATGGGAGAGTCATTAGACTCTCATTACTGTGTCAGACAATCTAATCAGGACCATGGCTTTCTGGACTGGACCTTCCTAAAGGGAAAACAACATGCTCACAAATGGAATCTAAGTAATGTATCCTAAAATGACTCTGGCAGTGGCAACATACTAAATTGATGAAATTGATGTATTGTAAGAGGTGGACAGTGGATTAATGACGAAGTGACAAACATTTGCTTTACATTTGACATAAATCATACATCCCATTCTATTATTATCATACTGTATACCTAACATAATAGCAGGAGGCATATTTTCACAAATGAGATATTGACATTTCTCTGTCTCTGTTGTGTAGAACAAAACTTGTGGGTGATTTTTAACTAGCACTGAAGCAGCTACAATAATTGTTTCTGTTAGGTCCATGTAGTTGCCACAGCTACCATGTTCAACTGTCAAGAATATGAGGTTCAGTTCTACTAGCATACAGCCAGCTCATTTGGCTTGCTCTGTTTCTGGATTCCATCCTGTATTGACAGTATGAGGTACCACATGGTAGGTAGCACAAATCTCTGGCAAGGAATAGAAAACAATCTTCATGAAGAAGAAGAAAACATCTATTTGTGCTAAACTGTTAACCTTTTCCAGTGGAATCTAAAGGCTGGTTAGTAAATTTGATGATGGCTTGACCAAAATCCTATGGGGGAGTACCACTTGTGACATAATCTAAATGGGATGATGTCCAAGTCAGTGGTGAAGTGCCTCACATCCAAAAGACCCGCAGTAAATGATGCTATAACACTCACATACAGTACAATACAGTACAGGCCTGAAGTGCAGCTAGCTTTTACTCTGATGCCATTGACACTTTCACATTGGGGTGCTTGTTAGTACTGTAGAGACATATGGTACGGATAGAGAGCCCTTGACAGTTGACAGTGTTGAAAAATTGAATAGTAAAATCCATTGTCGGATGAAAAAAGTGTCAAAACATTGAATCCATGTCGCATTGGCACAAGCCAAACCACAAGATATACACTGAGTGCACAAAACATTAGGAACACCTGCTCTTTCCATGACATAGACTGACCAGGTGAATCCAGGTGAAAGCTATGATCCCTTATTGATGTCACCTGTTAAATCCACTTCAATCAGTGTAGATGAAGGGGAGGAGACAGGTTAAAGAAGGATTTTTAACCCTTGAGACAATTGAGACATGGATTGTGTATATGTGCCATTCAGAGGGTGAATGGGCAAGACAAAATATTTAAGTGCCTTTGAACAGGGTATGCCAGGAACAGGTTTGCCAGGCGCACTGATTTGAGTGTGTTAAGAACTGCAACCATGCTGGGTTTTTCATGCTCAACAGTTTCCGTGTGTATCAAGAATGTTCCACAACCCAAAGAACATCCAGCCAACTTGACACAACTGTGGGAAGCATTGAAGTCAACATGTGCCAGCATCCCTGTGGAACGCTTTCGAGACCTTGTAGATTCTATGCCCCGACGAATTGAGGCTGTTCTGAGGGCATAAGGGGGTGCAACTCAATATTTTTTGTACACTAGTGGATGCTTTTATACAAAGCCTGTGGACACAAGACACCTGCCTTTATTTATTCCTTCTCATAAAGTGGAGGTACAGTATTTCACTTGAGTATTACTAAAGTATATTCTAATGGGAGATGGATATGACTCTAGATAAGTGCTCTTCTAAATAAACATCAATGTGAAATTAAGCGTTAAATTGCAATTTAGAACAGCAGTATGCTTTTATCTGTTTCCTCTCAGATGTTAATTACACACGGTGGTCTCCCAGGAAGGACAGCAATTAGTTAGTTCCTCATTTTATCTAACCATGTAAACACATGCTAACCGTCTTCAAGTATTGACAACAACAACGAAACTGACAGTTCTGTATTCACAGATGGTAAAGGATTATGTTGCAATTCAAATAAAATCTCATATTTATTTGTCACATGCTTCGTAAACAACAGGTGTAGACTAACAGTGAAATGCTTACCTACCGGCCCTTTCCAACGATGCAGAGAGAAAGAAAATAGACAAATAGTAGAAAAGTAAAACACGTAATAATAAAAGTAATAATAGATACACAATGAGTAATGATAACTTGGGTATATACAAGGGGTACCAGTACTGAGTCGATGTGCAGGGGTACGAGGTAATTGAGGTAGATATGTACATATAACTAGGAATAAAGTGACAGATACTTAACAGTAGCAGCAGAGTATGTGATAAGTAAAAACGTTATTGCAAAAAGGGTCAATGCAGATAGTCCGGGTAGCTATTTGGTTAACTATTTAACTAACTATTTAGCAGTCTTATGGCTTGTGGGTAGAAGCTGTTCAGGGTCTTGCTGGTTCCAGACTTGGTGCATCGGTACCGCTTGCTGTGCGGTAGCAGAGAGAACAGTCTATGACTTGGGTGGCTTTTAGGGCCTTCCTCTGACACCGCCTGGTATATTTCTGGTCCTGGATGGCAGGGAGCTCGGCCCCAGTGATGTACTGGGCCATCCGCACTACCCTCTGTAGCGCCTTGAGGTCGGATGCCAAGCAGTTGCCATACCAAGCAGTGATGCAGCCAGTCAAGATGCTCTCAATGGTGCAGCTGTTTAATTGTCTGTCTGTCTGTCTGTCTGTCTGTCTGTCTGTCTGTCTGTCTGTCTGTCTGTCTGTCTCTCTCTCTCTCTCTCTCTCTCTCTCTCTCTCTCTCTCTCTCTCTCTCTCTCTCTCTCTCTCTCTCTCTCTCTCTCTCTCTCTCTCTCTCTCTCTCTCTCTCTCGCTCTCTCTCTCTCTCTCGCTCTCTCTGGGCTCATTGAGGGGATTCCTGCCTATTTGTAGAAGGACTGACAGGCGGGTGGGATAATAGAGAATAGAATGACAGACCTGCCTAGTTATAAGGCTTCGCTGCAGAAACTTTTATAAAGTAACATGAGAGGAGGGCAGGAAAATCAACTGAATCAACAACATGTCAACCATCCTCCTCTATGCTCTACATCCTAAAGCAACCCTGCAGGTTGAACAATGCAAGCATTACCTTTCGGCTGCTCAATGATCAAAACAAATACCAACATTTCAACAACGCAAAAGCTTCCGCTGTTATAACATTTAAAATGTCATAGCTAAAACTACAAAGTATAAGTGTCCTCCTCTTCATCCTCCTCCTCCTCCTCCTTTAGCTGACAGTGTTTCACTTCAAAGTGCAGAAATTGTCTTCTCAACAGGTGGGACGGAGCCAGAGAGCGATACAGCAAAAGCCTGCTATACACACCAAAAATGTAGCCTGAGTGCCAGTCTGTTTGCGCCATCTGTGATGGGTGATTGGCGCAGGAGGGTAAATCACAGAATACAGAATTTATTCCGGAATACAGAGTTACACAGAAATGCGTCAAACAGTCCAGTGCGCAAAACAGGCGTACTGGAACTAAACAGGCACACGGGGAAAAATACCCCAGCAATACAAAATACACGGAGCTCAACCGAGGTACACTCTCCTCACAATAAACAATCATACACAAGGACAAGGGGGCAGAGGGAACACTTATACAAGTACTGATAAGGGGATATGAACCAGGTGTGTGTAATAAACAAGACAAAACAAATGGAATGATGAGATGAGGAGTGGCAGTGGCTAGAAGGCCGGTGACAACGAATGGCGAAGCCTGCCCGAACAAGGAGAGGAGGCAGCTTCGGCGGAAGTCGTGACAGTAACCCCCCTTGACGCGCAGCTCCAGCAGCGCGCCGACACCGGCCTCGGGGACGGCCAGGAGGACGCGGAGCATGGCGAGCCGGATGGAGCCGGTGGAAATCCCGCAACAGGGAGGGATCGAGGATATCCCTCACCGGGACTCAGCACCGCTCCTCCGGACCGTACCCCTCCCACTCCACGAGGTACTGAAGGCCCCCCACCCGACACCTCGAATCCAGGATGGAACGGACGGAGTATGCCGGGGCCCCCACGATGTCCAGAGGAGGCGGAGGGACCTCCCGCACCTCAGACTCCTGGAGCGGACCAGCCACCACCGGCCTGAGAAGAGACACATGGAACGAGGGGTTAATACGATAATCTGGTGGGAGTAATAACCTATAGGTAACCTCGTTTATCCTCCTCAGGACTTTGAACGGCCCCACAAACCGCGGGTTCAGCTTCCGGCAGGGCAGGCGGAGGGGCAGATTCCGGGTCGAGAGCCAGACCCAATCACCCGGTAAAAAGACCAGGGCCTCACTGCGGTGGCGGTCAGTGTTGGCCTTCTGATGACGCACGGCGTGCTGGAGGTGGACGTGAGCAGCATTCCACGTCTCCTCCGCACGCCAAAACAAGTCATCCACCGCAGGAGCCTCGGTCTGGCTCTGGTGCCACAGTGTCAGAACCGGTTGATAACCTAAAACACATTGGAATGGCGTTAGGTTAGTGGAGGAGTGACGGAGAGAGTTCTGGGCATATTCGGCCCATGGCAAGAACACCGACTACTCCCCCGGCCGGTCCTGGAAGTAGGACCGCAGGAACCTACCCACATCCTGATTCACCCGTTCCACCTGCCCTTAAGACTCAGGGTGGAAACAAGAGGTCAGGCTGACCGAGACCCCAAGACGTTCCATGAACGCCTTCCAGACCTTGTATGTGAACTGGGGACCCCGGTCAGACACTATGTCCTCTGGTACCCCATAGTGCTGGAAGACGTGTGTGAACAGGGCCTTCACAGTCTGCAGGGTCGTGGGGAGACCGGGCAGAGGAGGGAGGTGGCCGGCATTGGAAAAGCGGTCCACAACGACCAGGATGGTGGTGTTACCTTGAGAGAGGGGAAGATCAGTAAGGAAATAAATACTCAGGTGGGACCATGGCTGTTGTGGAACTGGTAAAGGCTGTAACTTACCCGCTGGGAGGTGCCTAGGTGCCTTACTCTGGGCGTACACCGAGCAGGAGGAGACATACACACTCACGTCCCTAGCCAAGGTAGGCCACCAGTACTTTCCGGTCAGGCAGCGCACTGTACGACCGGTACCTGGGTGACCAGAGGAGGGGGACGTGTGCCCAGTAGATCAGACGGTCACGGACAAGAGCAGGCACGTACTGGAGCCAAGCTGGACACTGAGGTGGAGATGGCTCTGTGCGTAACGCCTGCTCTATATCCGTATGATAGTGTAAAATCAAACCGGTTGAAGAATAGGGCCCACCTGGCCTGGCGAGGGTTCAGCCTCCTCGCTGCCCGGATGTACTCCAGGTTATGGTGGTCCGTCCAGACGAGGAAAGGGTGTTTCGCCCCTTTGAGCCAGTGCCTCCACGCGTTCAGGGCTCGGACAACTGCCAACAGCTCCCGATCACCAACGCCGTAGTTCTCCCCTGCCGGGCTGAGCTTCTTGGAGAAGAAGGCACAGGGGCAGAGCTTGGGTGGCGTGCCCGTGCGTTGAGATAGGACCGCGCCTATCCCTACCTCGGACACATCCACCTCCACTACGAACGGTAGTGATGGATTGGGGTGGGCCAGTACTGGGGCTGAGGTGAACAGACCCCTCAGGTTACTGAAGGCCCTGTCAGCCTCAGCAGACCAGCGGAGTCGGGACGGCCCATCCTTCAACAGAGATATGATGGGAGCTGGGACCTTGCCAAAGCCCCGGATAAACCTCTGATAGTAGTTGGCAAAGCCAATAAAGCGCTGCACCTCCTTTACTGTGGTTGGAGTCGGCCAATTACGCACGGCTGAAATGTGATCTCCCTCCATCTCCACACCTGAGGTGGTAATGCGATATCCGAGGAAGGAGACTGACTGTTGGAAAAACAGACACTTTTCTGCCTTGGCATAAAGGTCATGTTCCAACAGTCCGGCCAGCACTTTGTGAACCAGGGACACATGCTCGGCACATGTAGCGGAATACACCAGAATGTCATCGATGTAGACCACTACACTGCGACCAAGCATGTCCTGAAACACCTCGTTCACAAAGGACTGGAAGACGGATGGAGCATTCATCAAACCGTAAGGCATCACCAGGTATTCGTAATGCCCCATGGTTGTGCTGAATGCTGTCTTCCACTCGTCCCCCTGTCAGACACGTACCAGGTTGTACGCACTCTGGAGATCTAATTTTGTGAAGAAGCGCGCCCCATGCATTGACTCGATCACAGATGGAATGAGGGGTAAAGGATAACTAAATTGTATCGTCCCCTTGTTCAGTGATCGGTAATCAATACAAGGGCGCAGACCTCCGTCTTTCTTCTTCCCAAAAAAGAAACTTGAGGAGGCGGGCGAAGTGGAGGGACGTAAAAACTCCCGTCGAAATCCCGTGGTCGAGATATATGGATCCCTCTGGGTGCTGGTGTATGTGTGGGTGGCTGGATCCTGTCACCCAGCTGGTCCCGACAAATCGGGTCCTCTCCTCTCCAGGCGTTGGACGACCTGGAGAACCCGATCCATCGCTTCTCCCAAGCTGGCTAGCATCGTCGAATGCTCCTGGACCCGTGCCACGACTCCAGGCATGCGCTCCTCTCCTGCTGACTCCATGGCGGGTGTGTGATTCTGTGATGGGTGATTTGAAGAAGTCAGGCGCAGGAGGGTAAATCACAGAATACAGAATTTTTTTCCGGAATACAGAGTTACGCAGAAATGCGTCAAACAGTCCAGTGCGCAAAACACATGGGGAAAAATACCCCGGCAATACAAAATACACGGAGCTCAACCGAGCTACACTCTCCTCACAATAAACAATCACACACAAGGACAAGGGGGAGAGGGAACACTTATACAAGTACTGATGAGGGGATATGAACCAGGTGTGTGTAATAGACAAAACAAATGGAATGATGAGATGAGGAGCGGAAGTGGCTAAAAGGCCGGTGACGAAGTACGCCGAAGCCTGCCCGAATCAGGAGAGGAGGCAGCTTCGGAGGAAGTCGTGACACCATCATGCCAAATTCTTGTCACTCATTGTCATACCAATCACCGCAGTGGAGTTAAGAGCACAAACTGATGTGAGACCAGGCTACCAAAAAGGTTCAAATAAAATAAAATGAAAATAAATGTACCTGTGTTGAATTGAATAGAAAACACTATTGGATATTGTTGTGACAGTGATCCCAATTTACCATCTATTACCCACAGGCCTCGGAGTCACAAAGAGAGCAGTTTTAATTAAATGTATTCTGTTTAATGACGTTGACTTTACTAAAATCAATCCACTAACATCCATCCTGAGAACACAGACAGAAAACAAAGTGACAGACCACATACAAAGTGTAGTATTAGATACAGGGCCAATTGCCTTGGTATCAATGTGGGGGAATCATAGCCTGTAGGGATGTGTCCCAAACAGCACCTTATTTCCTATACAGTGCCATTTGGGACACACTAAGGTCTGTGTTTGTGGCTGATAGGATCTTGCCCTTAACGTGTGACGAGATGAAACAAAAACTGGCTACAGCCAGACCCTGTAGCCTATTGCTGGCCGAACAGCAAACAATGGGCCGGTGTAATTGAAAACCCAGAGCAACTCTGTTACTGTTCCATTGTGGAGAAATGGCACCCTATTCTCTTTATAGTGCACTACTTTTGACTAGGGCCTATAGGGGTCTGGTCAAAAGTAGTGCACTTTGTAGGGAATAGGGTGCCATTTGGGACGCATTCAGCGTAAATGTCTTATTCCAGTTCAGCCTTGATAAGCCTGGACAGCTACCAAGCAGAGAACCCGGTCCACTGTGGCTAAGCAAATAATGACTTCGATATGAGGCAGACCGAGTATCAAAAACTATTTTAATACTGACTTGGAGAGTTGCACCATGGAGTGAGTTCTTTAAAGATGCAATATGCCCTCAAGTGAAATATCAATATTAGACTTGCAAAGCGTGGTATTGTATGTACTGTGCATATGGAATGTATGCTGACTATCATTTTAAATGTCAAAGTAGATCAGTTTCTGTCTATTGAACTTCAAAGCAAAACATTCACACACAATCAATATCAACATGACTATAGAACTCATGCATACTGTGTATCATTGGATGTATTAGGCAAAAAAAGCCACT
The DNA here is from genome assembly GCF_964263955.1 of Coregonus lavaretus. NCBI lineage: Eukaryota > Metazoa > Chordata > Actinopteri > Salmoniformes > Salmonidae > Coregonus > Coregonus lavaretus. The sequence goes on along the minus strand of NC_139993.1, from coordinate 51,232,068 downwards.
CATTTTGCCATGGGATGTACACTGAGTGTACAAAACATTAAGAACACCTGCTCTTTCCATGAGACTGACCAGGTGAATCCAGGTGAAAGCTATGATCCTTGATTGATGTCTCTTGTTAAATCCACTTCAATCAGTGTAGATGAAGGGGAGGAGACAGGTTAATTAAATAAGGATTTTTAAGCCTTGAGAATATTGAGACATGGATTGTGTATGTGTACCATTCAGAGGTGAATGGGCAAGACAAAATATTTAAGTGCCTTTGAACGTCGTATGGTAGTAGGTGCCAGGCGCACCTGTTTGTGTCAAGAACTGCAACACTGCTGGGTTTTTCACGCTCAACAGTTTCCCGTGTATATCAAGAATGGTCCACCACCCAAAGGACAACTGTGGGAAGCATTGCCATCCAAGTAGTTTTTATCATGCAACCACCACTGATACAAAATGGTTGATTTCTCTGATGACGAGCTAGCAGCTCCATCCCATCAGCATTCTGTGGCTAACTGCTACAGCGACACTACGTCATCGTGCCCTGGCTGGTTGTAGTGTGCCGAGACAGGAGGGACAAAATCCGCTGGTCCTCCCCACTAATATGTTTACTCTTGCGCTCATCCCCAAAATGAAACACCATTTATTAATGTAGAAAGCACGAGTGAACATGGGCACAGAGCCAAGGAGAGCCAGGGAGAGCCAGGGAGAGTCAGGGTCCCAAAGAGAGCAGAGTGGGAAAGGAAGGGAAGGAAAGGGTGGTCCTTCGTGAAAATAGAGGAATGGAGAGAGAGAGAGAGAGAGAGAGAGAAGGGGGGGGGGGGTCCACTGTGAGAACAGCAGATTAGACAGAGTGAACTGGAGGAATGGCGAGTAAGGAGAGGGGAGTGGTTACAACAGAGGAATAGAGAGAGAGAGCTGGAGAGTGTGTGGAGAGAGAGTAGAGATGAGAGTGGTTACAACGGTGGTAATTATGGTCTGTCAGGCAGCAATATATGCCTTTTGTTTACCCGTGAGGGCTCAGCCTCACCAGCAGGGCCAGCAACTCATTAGCTGAGGGCAGAGGCACAAACAGATGCACTGGCCACGTCACACCAAAGCCTAGCTGTCTCTAATAAGACTCACTCACACACCCTTTATCCCACTCCACTGCTTGTTCTCTCTCTCTACTCCCCTTCTCGCTCTTTCTGTCTCTCCTTTACTGTCTCTCTCTCTCACAGACACAGAGACACACACACACACACACACACACACACACACATACACACATACACACAGAGCAACAGCCTCCTCTCAAATACAATATCAGATTCTGCAGCCCTATAGCCCTCCGCACCTCTCTGATTCAGAGGGGTTGGGTTAAATGCGGAAGACACATTTCAGTTGAATGCATTCAGTTGTACAACTGACTAGGTATCCCCCTTTCCCTTTTTTCCCCTTTCCATAGAACGACAGTCAATGCTATTCTAATGTATGCAGTGTAGTCCACCCTCATGAATCTACATGAATCTACTTACTACATACAACTCGAGAGTCCTTAAAAAGGACAAATGCAAATAATGACTCATAAATAACCATATAATTGGTGGCTAATTATCATGAGAGATGTAACATGAAATGTAATTTACTAAGAGCTAACAATTTTTTGAAGTGCTCCCTTAAGAATATGCCACGCAGAGAAAGATTTTAAGACGAATACCTGTATTTAGATTTAAATTCTTGTTCCTTCTAAATGTATGTGTACTTTGAAATAAAGGGGCACTGGGATTCCTACTTTAGAGCATTGGGAGAAGAGACACAGCTACAGAAATTAGATCTAATTACTCAGTCAATGAAATCCCACTGGGCAGAGACATCAGTTCAAGGTCTAATCCACGTTGGTTCAACGTAATTTCATTGAAATTACGTGGAAACAACGTTGATTCAACCAGTGTGTGACCAGTGGGCTAGTAAAAGCCAAATGCTAAAATTCAGGAATTACTAGAAATTCAAATTGTTAATAAGTTTTAAAAAACGTGCTATATTATTATCATTAGAAGTAGTATTTTTATTATTATTATTATTATTATTATTATTATTATTATTATTATTATTGTCAAATATCGTGATCATAGCAGTCATAATAATGCGACAATAATGGAATTGCAATTTTACAACTCTGACATTAAAAACTTATAAGGCGAAATGAATGCAAAATTAATGATGCACGCTATAGCGAGTCCAACCCCATCCTTTTATATTGTAATGGTTCTGCATAAAGGTGTAGCCAGGTAGCCTAAGTCACGCAGACAGTACAGAAACAGAGCTAGGACGAGTTGGATTCAAAGGCGAATTAATGCGTCAAACCCAATAGACGATGTTGCACTCTCCTCCTCAACTCCAATCTCTCTCCCTAGAGACTTGCTGTGTGTTAGTTATGCTGTGTGGACCACTGGTTGTTTTCAACTGATGGAAAATGTATATCTGAAAATGATCAAGGCTAGAGCATATACTCTGAACTGCTCTAAAAAATTAGATTTGATTGTACACAAATGACAGCGGGAAAGAGCCAGGCCAATAGATTCCAACATTGATGACATAACCTTGGGGCTATGGAAATAATGCATAATGTGGATTGATGAGAAATAACTGAAATTAACTTATTTAGCGCCATAGACCCATGCATCTCCATATTCGCATGTTACACATATATTGTAATTAATAAAGCAATGACAGTCAGGCTATCATCCATAGTTTGCAAACAATCTGAAATAGATCGACGCGTAGCCTAACCGTCCGTTCCATCACCAACACTAGTTTGCACAGACCCTTGTTTCTATGGATCTATAAACAATTAATTTGCTGATTGTGGACGCCGGATTTGTGGGCTACAATAATGACCTTCAAGTAGTCTATGCATTATAGCTTAACAAATAGTTTACTAAGATTTGACAATTATATTAATTAGCATGTTATAGGTAGCCTATCCAATAGTAAATTCGATACATACGCCAAGTACTGCGCAAACAACTATGCTAATTTAAAACGGAATTGTTGAAATCATTTATATGCCCCATGTTGTGGTAACGGATACAATGCTTTTAGTGCTAGTGTTTGGTTAATTCACCTTCTCTCTCTCCATCATGTAATTCACCCAACCTGTTTGTCTATGTAACAGGTTCCACGGGTGAGCAGAGCGGAGCGCGGCTTGACAGGTGATCCTGCCTGTGAGGCGTGCATACAGCCGTATTGATCTCGAACAAGCTCTGAATCAATGGACATTTGGATGCATGTCATGAAGTACCCAGAAAAACAATATCCCGCTCATACTGAGCACATAACTTTTCAACAGGACGAAATTATGCTTTATCAATAGCCAGCCTAACGTTACATCTCAAACCAGTGGTCATCATCAGCCTATCAACAAGATGCAGTTTCACCTCAGCATCAGTTCCATACTATCCGGTCCACGCCACTCCAACAAAACATGTGATAGATCATTCAAACACCCCAACCATTGTCAATAGAATATGACAAGCGAGAACTCACCCTCTCTAGGTCCCCTGGTCGTTGGCATTTCTGTCTTAGCAAATAGCAACCACTTGGTCTCCCGACCACTTCAGAAAGAGTACAATTCCTTTCCTTCTCAGCCCCGCTGCCCACCTCACTCTATTCCGTGCGTGCGTCCTCTCTGTAATAAACTACACCAGGAATAATTTCAAGTATAATCCTTGAGATGTATAGGACCTGGATGGACAGTTCTGCTAAATTAGTCCATATATTTTACAAGTATAGCAGCAATGTGTGTCCGAATGTCTCCTCTCCTCTCAGTAGCTCACCCGATGTTCCTCGCGCAGTGATCGTAGCGCTCATGAACGCACACTAATCCCCCTCTCTCTTGCTCGCGCGCAGCGTTCTGCCTTGCTCTCACACACAGATTGTTCGCCAGCATTCTCGGGCTTTGTCGGATATGGTCGGTCATTTACGGCAGGGTTTCCCAAACCTCTTCGTGTAATGGTTAAGGTGTTGTTAAGCTGTTGGTTTGACAGTCACTGGACCTGCATTCAAGTCCCAGTCGGGGCTACTCCCTGGACTCGCTACAATAGTGTCAGAAGTGGAATGGCGCAAGTGAGGCCATCGGAGAGGCAATTACACGTGAGGGACTTGGTATAGAGAAGCTTAGGGACATGCTCTCCAGAAGAAAGGGGGTAATGTAGCGACCTTTACCCAACACCTAGTGGAGCGAAAAAATAGAATTTTTTAAGTAAATGCCCTCCAATTATATATATTTTTTGTCATGGGGTGGAGAGAAATGTTGCAGTTTTAAAACTAATTTCATACAATTCTACTCATTGTGCAGAAAATGTGTTTCAGTTTTTAAAACGAATTTCCTGCTATTCTACACATTTTTGCCATAGGATGGAGAGAACATTTTGCCGTTTTTAAAGATGCACTATGCAGAAATTGCGCTGCCATTTGCTAAATTTTTTATAGTTCGCCTAAATTCAGTGTGACAAAATAATTACAAAATATGACAAAACAAGCAAGTATAGTGTAGAGAATTATTGTACCATCTAAACCGCTGTGAAATATATTTTCCATAACCAAAAATGTTGTATTTTCAGCTGTTTGAAGCTGGTATACAAAACCGAAAGTAAAAGATGCAAAAATGCAACTTAAAATGGGAAGTATAGATATAGTGCACATAGAGCAGATCTACTGCTTCTTAGACTTGCTTTCAATGAGAATGACATATCTATAACTCTCATTTCTATGTGAGTTTTGTCGGGTTGCCTAAAAAGTCACATATTGCAGTTTTAAAACTAATTTCATGCAATCCTACTAATTTTTCCATGGGATGGAGAGAAACATTTGCAGTTTTAAAGCAAATGTTCTGCTTTTCCATGGCTTATGCCATGTTCATATGATATCTGAGTGAGAGTGATCATTTTTTTTATTGGGGCCCCCTGATTTTTGCAGGATTTACAAAACATCTTCTCAATAAACCGTTTTTGCCTGACGTTGGAGGAGTAACCACAGAGTTTCTAAAGGCACAACCTAGATTCGAGCCAATGTCTTAAGTAGTTGAACTTTATTATTATTACTCCAACCTTGTGAAAGTGACAAACTGACACATTTAAATGTTCGTCAAAAACAACTTTATATTGAAGGAGTGCGGCCCGAGAAGACCATTAGACCCAATGAGGTGTCTCTACGCATGAGCTTAGCTAGCCAACGTCGCCATGACATCACCTACAAGTGTGATCGGGGATTTCTATTAGAGAAGCAGTTTCTGCAAGCTGGACTCAGGGGTAGACTCAGTGGTAGACGGGACACTCCAATTAGTATGATATGTTACGTTACGTTTCGTATGGTATGTATTAATTTGTGGATCTTCATACTGTACTGTCTTTGGTGTAACTGCGTTGGAGCTGTCAAATCGATGAGCAGCTAGTACTCTTGATCATTGTCACGAAGCCACACCCGTCCCACTCGCGTTAGATGTTCAGAACAAGAAAATGTAGGCTATATAGATAGTTATGTTCAAATTGAAAATCATTCAATGAAATAATTAGGATTTCTATCAGCCTAATATATTGTACATTGCATCTCACATTCCAGTGTTCGAACTTGTAAACAAGGCTGCATGAGATTTCTCTTAATGCGACTACGTGCAGCCAATGGCAATGTCTGCTTTAGGTATAATGCCAGGAGCTGCTTGTGGATTTGACAGATCTAATGCAGTTCCACCTCCGACACCGCCAAAACAACCGCTATGCAGATGTTGGCTAAAGTTGATCTGATTGAACAGAGCCCTTAACAAATGACAAGTTTTACAGCATCTCTGTTGCATTGAGAGTTTGTGGTTTGGCTACAGCTTTATTGGCAAATTCAGATTGGTAGGCCAGATAGTAGGCTGACGAACTATCTAAAAAATACTTGTTTTCTATAAACACTTATGTGATAACAAGTTTAGCATGTCCTCCAAACCTAATTAGCTTATTCAATAAAGTGTTAGAAGAAATGTATCTGCTAATGATATTTGGAATAAGTTTATTGAAGTTAATGTGGTTATATGAATTTAGCCTACAGCTAGTCTGTTTACTTCCTCAGTCTAAAAAGAACTAGACAGATCACAGATGTATCTTTGTGAGCAGTAGGCTAGGCTAGTGCTTCTGCCAGAGTCAACCCCCAAGTCTACCCTCCCTGCTTTGATGCTCTGATGAAGGTCTTATGACCCAGAACCAGTACTATGTCTGCATCCCAAAAGGGACCCTTTTCTCTATATAGTGCACTACTTTTGACCGGAACCATGGTCAAAAGTAGTGCACTACATAGGGAATAATTAAGGTGCCATTTGGAATTCAGACTACATGTATATTATGACCTAATGTGTGAGACTCTAGGAGGAGTTAAGGGGATAGTTCACCTCAATATCTGATATTTTCATATAATACCTCAGAGGTGGTCTAAAGTCAAGCTGAGGTCAACAACTCTCCCTTTAAGCTGGCTGACTGGACAATAGAGATAATACAGAAACAAATAAAATAATACATTATTTTATCTCTATGGCCTGAGGTCAAGCTGAGACCATAGAAATAAAATAACATGTTTTATTGTTTTATCTTCTTGTATGTTTTTACCTCTGGACCCTCTCACTGTGACTGTCACTGTAAGTCATTGTTATTGACCCTCATTAACAATAACCAGACAAACAGTACAGTAGCTATAACAGATTCATATGGCCTCTAGGAGAGCTGTTTGGAAGCACTTTAGCTGACAGGTACATTTGATGTATCTATGTATTTGAGTTATCTATTTATAAAAAAAACATTGTTTGATTTTCTCTGTGAGCTGGGCTGCACTGCATATGCTGTAGTATTCCAGGGGCATTTTGAAACCACAAACTGTTGTGGACAGAGATAGATTTTTAACGCGGACCTCGTCCAATATGAATGATGGAGGAATCTGATCTTATAGTGGGGGGGGGGGGGGGGGGGGGGGGGAGACAACATGAAGGATTTTGTTCACTGAGTGCAGGTCTTATTGAACATCAATCTTTTATCCGCTCAAACGCTCAGAGCACAGGGACCAGATTGATGTGTATCATAGATACCTCACCTCAGCCCACTCAGAACCCTGGCTGCGTCCCACATGGCATCCTATTCCCTATATAGTGCACTACCTTTAACCACAGCCTATAGGGTCTGGTCAAAAGTGCACTACATAGAGAATAGGGTTAGCATCATATTTACCAGACTGATTACTGCTGTGCTATCAGTGTAGCGAAACAGAATGTAAGCTTGCGAGACTTCCGGAATGGTTGTACGAGGTAAGAATAGGGTGCCATTTGAGATGCACTCAACCTGGACGAACATCTCTGTAATGTACAGTATTAGCCCATGCACAATAGAAAAGTAAACATTTGTCATTCAAATATAAAAAATAATATGTGTACAGTAGTGACATGTGGAATCTGTTTTTGATTATCAATGATGGATTATCACAGTGAATAAGACAAATGTAGCTTTTTATTCTTAGTTGTGTTGTATACATTTCGACATACATGGCAATTTTACCATCTGCTTGTGCTCATTCAGTATGCTGTCAGAATGTATAACATGTTACATTTACTCTCATGTATTACTACGGCATATCCAATGTATCTGTAACACACTGTGTGGAGTTTTAATAACCTCCTACTACTCTGGTGTGTGGTGCCAAATTATCCAGCGCTGCTTGGTTTCTTTATTTAGTCAAGCTGGGCTATTTCTAACCCTGCAGTTTTTGAAGGAGAAAAGCTCAGGATAGATAGGATAGGAGGAGAGGAGGAAGAGAGCTTATTACTTTGATGGGGTTTAGCTGGTAGATAAGCACAATAACCCCTCCCTCATGGCTTACATGGTGCTTCCCAAGGATTGTTACAACACCAAGCTTCCACTCTTAGAGCAGAACACTGTCGGTGAAAGTCACTGAAGATAAATAATAATAATAATATAATATGCCATTTAGCAGACGCTTTTATCCAAAGCGACTTACAGTCATGCGTGCATACATTTTTGTGTATGGGTGGTCCCGGGGATCGAACCCACTACCTTGGCGTTACAAGCGCCGTGCTCTACCAGCTGAGCTACAGAGGACCACATAAACATGAAAACCTCACAATATACTGTAGATGGAAAACAATACTGTACACCAAGAAGCCTATTTCTGGTCTTGTCCTTGTATGTAGTGTTACTATCGTATACAATGTTAGAACATTTCTGTTTCTGGATGTTTAGTAATGCACCTATGACTCATCGTTGGGTGCTTACATCAGACACCTACACATCAACTGGCACTTCATAGTGATTTCTGCCAAAGCCTTCTTTGAAACACATAGTGTGTGTGTGTCTGTGTGTGTGTGTGTGTGGGTGTGTGGGTGTGTCTGAGTGTGTCTGTCTGTGTGTGTGTGTGTGTGTGTGTCTACATATACAGTATATAGTAGCATGATTGCTCTGTGCCTAGTGTAACAATGTAATTAAGTATATAAATCAATGATTAAAAGTGTTGCTGGTTTCTCCTTTGCATATCCCTTAGAGACGGGCCAGAATGTGACTAATTTAGAAGTAGTGCAAGAGGTTACACCATCACCATCCTCCATCCTCCCCCAACTCTAATCACACACACACATACACACACAACACACACACACACACACACACAGAAACACACACACACGCCCACACGCACAAATACCGCCCCCCCCCCCCCACACACACACACACACACATACACACATACACAGACACACCCACCCACCCACCCACCCACACGCACTTACACCCACCCACCCACACATACGCGCACACACACACACATACACACACAATTCAGTTGATTAAGCTGGCTGGCCCTGTAATGGCCTTTGAGCAGTGCGCATATGGCACAACAACAATGGAGGAACAGCACCATCCCTACTTTCACCTCCCACAGGGACAATGCCTCTCCTCCCTCTCCAGACCTCCAGCTAACAGCATGGCAGATGACCCTTAGTGCCAGATCCCCAATCACTTAATGCTAAAGGAACAAAGGGTCAATTATGGAATTCAATTACATTTGATGACACTCCCACTAATTACATCAGACAAGAGAAACCAGTGGTATCGTTAGTTTGGTGTCCCTCTTGAAATCATGTTATTATTGTTGTTGTTAGCCTTCAATACAGCTTATCTAGAATTTGGAGATACAGTGGGGAAAAAAAGTATTTAGTCAGCCACCAATTGTGCAAGTTCTCCCACTTAAAAAGATGAGAGAGGCCTGTAATTTTCATCATAGGTACACGTCAACTATGACAGACAAAATGAGAAAAAAAAATCCAGAAAATCACATTGTAGGATTTTTAATGCATTTATTTGCAAATTATGGTGGAAAATAAGTATTTGGTCAATAACAAAAGTTTCTCAATACTTTGTTATATACCCTTTGTTGGCAATGACACAGGTAAAACGTTTTCTGTAAGTCTTCACAAGGTTTTCACACACTGTTGCTGGTATTTTGGCCCATTCCTCCATGCAGATCTCCTCTAGAGCAATGATGTTTTGGGGCTATCGCTGGGCAACACGGACTTTCAACTCCCTCCAAAGATTTTCTATGGGGTTGAGATCTGGAGACTGGCTAGGCCCCTCCAGGACCTTGAAGTGCTTCTTACGAAGCCACTCCTTCGTTGCCCGGGTGGTGTGTTTGGGATCATTGTCATGCTGAAAGACCCAGCCACGTTTCATCTTCAATGCCCTTGCTGATGGAAGGAGGTTTTCATTCAAAATCTCACGATACATGGCCCCATTCATTCTTTCCTTTACACGGATCAGTCGTCCTGGTCCCTTTGCAGAAAAACAGCCCCAAAGCATTATGTTTCCACCCCCATGCTTCACAGTAGGTATGGTGTTCTTTGGATGCAACTCAGCATTCTTTGTCCTCCAAACACGACGAGTTGAGTTTTTACCAAAAAGTTATATTTTGGTTTCATCTGACCATATGACATTCTCCCAATCCTCTTCTGGATCATCCAAATGCACTCTAGCAAACTTCAGACGGGCCTGGACATGTACTGGCTTAAGCAGGGGGACACGTCTGGCACTGCAGGATTTGAGTTCCTGGCGGCGTAGTGTGTTACTGATGGTAGGCTTTGTTACTTTGGTCCCAGCTCTCTGCAGGTCATTCACTAGGTCCCCCCGTGTGGTTCTGGGATTTTTGCTCACCGTTCTTGTGATCATTTTGACCCCACGGGGTGAGATCTTGCGTGGAGCCCCAGATCGAGGGAGATTATCAGTGGTCTTGTATGTCTTCCATTTCCTAATAATTGCTCCCACAGTTGATTTCTTCAAACCAAGCTGCTTACCTATTGCAGATTCAGTCTTCCCAGCCTGGTGCAGGTCTACAATTTTGTTTCTGGTGTCCTTTGACAGCTCTTTGGTCTTGGCCATAGTGGAGTTTGGAGTGTGACTGTTTGAGGTTGTGGACAGGTGTCTTTTATACTGATAACAAGTTCAAACAGGTGCCATTAATACAGGTAACGAGTGGAGGACAGAGGAGCCTCTTAAAGAAGAAGTTACAGGTCTGTGAGAGCCAGAAATCTTGCTTGTTTGTAGGTGACCAAATACTTATTTTCCACCATAATTTGCAAATAAATTCATAAAAAATCCTACAATGTGATTTTCTGGATTTTTTTCTCTCAATTTGTCTGTCATAGTTGACGTGTACCTATGATGAAAATTACAGGCCTCTCTCATCTTTTTAAGTGGGAGAACTTGCACAATTGGTGGCTGACTAAATACTTTTTTTCCCCACTGTATGTTTAGAGGGAAAAACTTGGTTTCATGCTCAAACAACTAGAGTAGAGGTTCTACCTTAAATAATGAAACAATGCAATGCATTAGAAGTTGATGCACGACGCTCTCCCCATTATAAAAATTGTTTATTGTGGTTTATTGTAGATCCATATTATAAAGAAATACTGTGACATTCTGGTCAGAGACCTTCATCAGACAGAGCGAGTTATGGTTAGAGGGAATGAAAATAATGAAACTTATAGTAAATCACTTACTTTGACTCTAAGGTAGCACTTTATTTGGATAGTCCATCTGTAGATGGTCTACAGACTATGTACAGACTATCAGTAACATTTTAACTACTAGCCCTACCAATCCTAATCCTAGCCCTAGCCCTAACCTTCACCCTTATCCTAACCCTAAACTTAACCCTTACCCTAACTCTAGCCTTAACCATTTTTTTCATTTGACATTTTAGTAATTTATCCAGAGCGACTTACAGTAGTGAGTGCATACATATATATATTTTTTTACATAAACAAAAATGTTATAACCTTAACCCTTACCCTAGGGATCCCAAACTTTTTGGGCCCACGACTGCATTTTGATTCTCACGACACCAACCATGTGAAAAATAATTAATTAATTATCGTAACAGCCAATGTTACATTTTTTATTTGTGGCTATGGCAGTCAATTCCAAAACATTCTGATAGTATTTCTGATTGTCTTCTCAACTTACCATCACATACTTTTAATGTGGGGCTATGACAGTCAATTGCAAATTAGTCTGACATAATTTCTGATTGGCTCTTATCTCACCACCACTAATGAGATGGGTGTGCTTGATGTATGTCGCGTCAGAGCTTCTCAAAGTCAGGGGGTGTGGTCGACAGTGCGCACCTCATCTCTGTTGTCATATCCAACCTGGATCAATATTTGGTTTTAATGCAGACGAGAGCACTGAATCCAGCTTCACACAGATATGAGCTGGCGAAGGGTACCATGAGTTGTAATGCTCGGAGGGAGACGGCATGTAGGGTTGCTGGGAAGAAGGTCCCAACGTGCTCTTCCAAGCAGCACTGATTCGGTCACTCATCTGTAGAATGTTTTTGTATTTCCCCTGCATGATTGCGTTCAGTTCGTTCAGTTTCCCAAATATATCTGTTACATAGGCAAGGAGACACCAAATATATCTGTTACATAGGCAAGGAGACACCAAATATATCTGTTACATAGGCAAAGAGACACCTTTTCTTTTCATCACACAGAAAGTCAGCAGTATATCTCAGAGTTTTGCGCTCAGCTCTTTTGCCGCTAGTTGCTCTCAGTGTATCATACAATGCGTTCATATGGCAGAGGGAGATACATTCATAACTAAAGTGCTTGAGGCCTGCCCGAAATCCCGCCATAGATGGAGCTCCATCTGTGTAAAAGCCCACCATTCGATCCCATGGAATCAGTTTTTCGTCAATATAGCCACACAGCACACTGAACCTCCCCTGTGCCGTTTCATGCTTGGGAATCGTGAGACAGAACAATATGTCCTCGTGAATAGCATCCCCGAACATGCAACAAAAGTCCATGCATGGGCATCTCGGCCTTCACAGCTTACGTCCATTTTGAGAGCATAAACTGGGGAGTTTTTGAGTCGTTCATTCAGTTTACTCTTGATTGCTAGCAATAACATCAATTCTTAATTTCACAGGATTATCTGACAAAGGTATTGATGTGAGTTTCTGTGCCTCTGCCTCCCCACACATTGTTTTCACTATATCAATTGCGGCCTGTAATACAAAGTCTCTGCAATAGTGTATGGTTTCATTGCTTGTGCTATACGATAGCTAACCTCAAATGATGCGTTCTGGGCTCTCTCAGACACAGTCATGGCCTTTTGAATTGTACTGGTTGCTTATTTAGTTAATCTAGCTTTCTTTCGAAAAAAGCATTGGGTTTGCTTGTTCCTTGTGCGTGGTGTCAAGATGCCATTTAAGCTTGTTGGGCTTCATGCTCTCACGTGAGAGGATATTTCCACATAAGAGGCATTTTGGCTTTTCCCCCATTGTTTTCAGTCACGCTAGTGAAGCCATATTCGAGGTAGGGCGGTCTCTCATTGATTGAATTGTATCTTTTAGATTTAAATCATTTTAATTTAGATAAAAAAAGGTATACATTCTTTTCAACAGGCTTTTAGAAATTCTCCTGCGACCCCATTTTAATATGCAGGTAACCCTACATGGGGTCGCGACCCCTAGTTTGGGAAGCGCTGCCTTACCCTAACCCTTATTCTAAACCTAACCCTAACCGTAGACAACAAATAGTTTGTTGATAGTATAACCATCTGTAGAGCATCTACAGATGAATTATCCGGACTATCCAAATAAAGTGTGACCGACTCTGAAAGTACAGCAGGTTACATCAAGTTCAATACATTCAATGTATGTGCTCTCTCTCAAATCACTTTTTGAAAACGGGTGATTTCTAATGCAACACAATGTAATTCTCTGGCTGCTGGGTGGTTTTCCTGTCACAGAGCACACTTCATACAGCGTTTTCCTCTGACATGGCTGCAGTCAGTTTAGCCACTTCAGACTCTGTTGCCTCCCAAATGGCACCCTATTCCCTATATAGTGTCCTACTTTTGTCCAGGCTCTGTCTCTGTGGGGTAACTGGGCCTAGGAACACTTGTAGTGTGTGAAAACTGAATACAATTCAATAGAGAAAGCAGTGAGATTGGAACATGGAATTACAAAGAACAGCTAATGAGAGGAGATGTTCTTTCTGTTGTCACAGAATGGAATCAGCAAACACTGGTTTTAGTTGACTTGCTGTGTATTTTGATTGGACTCAATGTTTGTACGGTATTTATTATAATTCAAGACAATAGCAGAACGCTACAGCATGTGAGGCAGATTTTAATGTCTGACATGTCTGACATTCAAGAGTGTGTTCTTGTACATCATACGTAGTAGGGAGCCCTGTGCAATGTGCAATATCTAATCCTAGGTTTCTTACCATCCCAAATAATCTCGATATCAGTTTGTCCCATACTCTTAATTGACTTTGAGGTAATAATTGGAAGGGATTGGAATAAGTACTTCTATTCTGGAGATGAAATCCATTGGGAGTATGGACCATCTCTCTCTAAATGTATGTGGTCATAGGTGTCGGATTCTGATAAATGGCTCTGGTACATTTGATTGACTCTTCCTTAAATTCAAACCTTTCCAGAACTTGATATAGAAGTGTCTAATTCACACAATCAAAAGCCTTCTCTGCATCTAGGCTAAACGAAGGTGCCCTTGTTCTGCCTTTTTGAATAGCATTGATAATATGTAAAGTCTTTCTGATATTGTCTTGTGTTTGACGACCCTTAATGAATCCGGTTTGGTCTTCATCAATCAAATCTGACATGAACTTCTCAAATCTCTTGGATATAATTGAGGTATACAGTTCATAATCTAAATTTAAAATTGACACAGGGCAGTAGCTATTACATAAATCTTTATTGAAATTATTGAAATAATAACTTCCTTTCATGATGGGGGAGTAAGGCCCTCCTTCAAGGTCTAATTTAAGGATGATATAAGCAAAGGGGTCAATTCCTCTTTAAAGGTTTTGTACCACTCTGATGGGAAGCCATCACTGCCTAGAGATTTGTTGTTCTTAAATCCAGTAACTGCACTCACTACCTCTTCCTCTGTAATCGGTGCCATGAAGGCGTCATTCTGTGTTTTCCCAATAGATGGCAAATCCAGAGAATTGAGAAACTCCTTCATTATATCCTCATCTGCTGCGGGTGGTTGAGTATACAGGTCTTTGTAATAGTCCTCAAATATATTCTCTATGTCTATGGGTCTGTGTTTAATTTGTCTTGTTTGTGGATCTCTTATCTTATATATTGTATTTGCTATCTGTTGTTTGTGTATGCATCGAGCTAGCAGTCTAGTGGGTTTAGGGCCCGCCTCATAAAATGTCTGTTTCAAAAATCGTAATTTTTTCTCTGTCTCGTTACTAAGAATATAATCTATTTTACTCCTTGTTTCTTTAATTTGTTGTATTATTAATGGATCACGTGATCTTTTATGTTTTATGTTTTTGTTCAATAAACTGGTTTTTAGAGATTTTTGCAAATGTATAAAAAAACAAAAACAGAAATACCTTATTTACATAAGTATTCAGACCATTTGCTATGAGACTCGAAATTGAGCTCAGGTGCATCCTGTTTCCATTGATCATCCTTGAGATGTTTCTACAACTTGATTGGAGTCCACCTGTGGTAAATACAATTGATTTAATTATCCGTATAGCTCCAAGACAGGATTGTGTCGAGGCACAGATCTGGGGAATGGTACCAAAACATTTCTGCAGCACTGAAGGACCCCAAGAACACAGTGGCCTCCATCATTTCTTAAATGGAAGAAGTTCGGAATCACCAAGACTATTCCTAGAGCTGGCCGCCCAGGCCAAACTGAGCAATCGGTGGAGAAGGGCCTTGGTCAGGGAGGTGACCAAGAACCCGATGGTCACTCTGACAGAGCTCCAGAGTTCCTCTGTGGAGATGGTAGAACCTTCCAGAAGGACAACCATATCTGCAGCACTCCACCAATCAGTCCTTTATGGTAGAGTGGCCAGACGGAAGCCACTCCTCAGTAAAAGGCAAATAACAGCCCACTTGGAGTTTGCCTAAAGGCACCTAAAGGACTCTCAAACCATGAGAAACAAGTGTCACGTCTGGAGGAAACCTGGCACCATCCCTACGGTGAAGCATGGTGTTGGCAGCATCATGTTGTGGGGATTTTCTTCATAAGCAGGGATTGGGAAACTAGTCAGGATCGAGGGAAAGATGAACGTAGCAAAATACTTATGTAAATGTATTTTTGCTTTGTCATTATGGGGTATTGTGTGTAGATTGATGAGGGAAGAAAACACTTTAATCCATTTTAAAATAAGGCTGTAATGTAACAAAATTTGAAAAAAGTCAAGAGGTCTTAATACTTTCCAAATGCACTGTATAGCCAATCTAGCTTTCTTCTGGAATGTTGTAAGTGCAATTATTTTCCCACGAATGACCACCTTCACTGCATCCCATAGAATATTAGGATTCACCTCACCATTGTCATTTTCCTCTATACATCTCCTAATTTCCATTTTTATTTACCATTGCCTTGTTCTTCAAAATGCCCACATTCAATCTCCACACAGTATTTATTTTCCTACAGTTTAGATGTATGGCCATATAAATTATACTATGGTCTGATACATTAGATACCCCAATCCCACATTCCTTCACTCTATACCTATCTCCTCCGTTTATAAGAAAATTATCTATCCTAAAATAGACTGAGTTAGGGACAGAGTAATGGGTAAAATGACTTTCCAATGGGTGGAGGTCCCTTCACATATCAATCAGTCCAAGTTCTATCAATGAGGTGTTAATCAACTTTGTAAGGCAGCACATTTTATTTATCTTAGTACTGGTCGTGTCCAGATTATGATTTAACACCATGTTAAAATCCCCTCTGCTTTTGATGCAATGGTTTCAAATAAATGTGTAAAAAATAACTTGTCACACTCTGGAGGGGCATAAACATTAACGAATGTTACCTTTTATTGTTCTATTTTCCCCTTTACCACCGTAGATCTCTCCTCTTTGTCATTAATTTCCTTAACACTTTCAAAATGAACTGAGTTTGGAAAAAGGATCGCCATCCCCCTCTTGTGTTTCTATTTAAAAGAGCTGTAGAACGTGTTTTTAAAACCAAACTTTTTCCGTTTTTCATGTTCCATTTGTGATAAATGTGTTTCTTGGTGGAATATGGCCTGTGCCTTGTCCTTTTACATTTTTTCAATAACCTAACTTCTCTTAATACGATTGTTCAAACCATTCACATTTATGGAAACCAACTTAATGTCATTAGTCACATGTTGCATTATTTTTGTACATCAAGATGGTATTGGAACCCCGGTTACAAAAAACATTCAAACCCTGAATATCAGGGTACAAAATCTCAATACACACTCTAGCTAAGACCAGTTTCCGCCATCTATAGGTGTTATCCATCTACCTCATATTTCAGCCCTAGGAAATTCCCCATACCCGTTATTACAAATCATCTATGTATCCTTAGAATTAGGTCTCCGCGGGGCCTTCCCGAGTGGCGCAGCGGTCTAAGGCACTGCATCGCAGTGCTAGAGGCGTCCCTACAGACCCGCGTTCGATCC
This sequence comes from Coregonus lavaretus, assembly GCF_964263955.1. NCBI lineage: Eukaryota > Metazoa > Chordata > Actinopteri > Salmoniformes > Salmonidae > Coregonus > Coregonus lavaretus. The sequence continues at coordinate 51,215,069 of NC_139993.1, read as the reverse complement.
CGGGTTGTAGCCCAATTGGCCGTGATCAGGAGTCCCATAGGGCGTGGCACAATTGGCCCAGCGTCGTCTGGGTTAGGGTACGGTTTGGCTGGGGGGGCTTTACTTGGCTCATCGCGCTCTAGTGACACCTTGTGGCGGGCCGGACGCATGCAGGCTGACTTCGGTTGACAGTTGAACAGTGTTTCCTCCGACACATTGGTGCGGCTGGCTTCCGGGTTAAGTGGGCGGGTGTTAAGAAGCGTGGTTTGGCGGGTCATTTTTCGGAGGACGCATGACTCGACCTTCGCCTCCCGTGCCCATTGGGGAGTTGCAGCGATGAGACAAGATTGAAATTGGGTAGAAAAAGGGGGTAAAAAATTAATATATAGAAAAAAAAGATTTTGGTCTCCGCTTGAATTCCTGCAATCTGTCCCTTGCTCGTTGTACCGTCTCCTCTTCTCTGGCTCCCCTATTCCGCTCCCCTCCCACACACCTTCACGTCAGCACTTATTGTAGTTGTCCGTCACTGGTGATGCTGTTGTGCCCGTCCTCTCCTCCGGCCGGTACCTTGATACTGAATCCCCTCTTCCTCATGTCCTGTGCTGCCTCGACCACACTGCTGTAGACACCCAGACTCCCAATGGATTTGCATCTTGTCCATGGGGGATTGAAAGCATATTCCTTTTTCTTTAAGAGTTCTCTTCAGTCCAGCATAGGATTCACATCTCTGAATCACCTCATGAGCGTAATCGTGGTCGAATGACAGTATAGGATCCATGTTTAATCTTCTTCTGCCAGGCTTTCCTCAAAATAATTTCCTTGGTATTGTATTGAAGGAAGTTGACAACAACGGATCTAGGGGGTAGATCGGCACTTGGTTTTTGAGTAAGTGCTCTGTGTGCTCTCTGGATCTGAAGATCTGTGTCTGTCGGCAGAGAAAGTTCGTTTTTGAGTAGAACTTCTATGAGTTGGGGCATATCTCTTCCCTCTGCCTCCTCAGCAATGCCGTAAATATGGATATTGTTGTGCCTGGACCTTCCCTCAAGGTCCATCAGCTTCTTCTGTATTCGTCGTTGTTAGAGGCTTCTGCCCTAGGCTTGAAATCACTGGCCTTTAATAATGGAACACTAGTCACTTTAATAACGTTTACATATTTTGCATCACTCATCTCATATGTATATACTGTATTCTATACTATTCTACTGTATCTTAGTCTATGCCGCTCTGACATTGCTTGTCCAAATATTTATATATTCTTAATTCCATTCCTTTACTCTAGATTAGTGTGTATTGTTGTGAATTTGTTAGATATTACTGCACTGTTGGAGCTAGAAACACAAGCATTTCGCTACACCCGCAATAACATCTGCTAAACACGTGCATGTGACCAATACAATTTGATTTGATTTTATTTGAATGACAGGAGTAGAGCTCTGCCAATTTCCATGTTTTGTTCTTCCAGCTGTCCGATCCGTGTCTCTGCCCCTTTCAAAGCTGTACTTTGGGTGCGAAGTTCCCCTTTAGTTTCCAGGAGCCTCGCTGTAACTTTGTGTTTAAACTCCTTCTTTATTTCCTTCTTAATTTGGTCCTTGAATGTAGTCAGGTTCCCTCTCATTTTGGTTCACTTTCGTCGTCGCCATCTTGCCTTGCTTGTTGAGGGCCATGTATATCTTCATTCATTTCAGCTTTATCTGACTCTTTAACTCGTGTTTTAAACTTATTCTGACTACTCGTTCTACCTCCCCCACTCATTTATACTGAAGCTTTATATATTTGAATTTTGAAAATATGAATTTGGGGGTAAATTATTGACAACCGACCGGGAACATGTTTTCTACATGGCCATTCCATCGCAAGCCAACCAGGAAGTCCCCGTGAGCCTGATTTTAATGTGAGATAGTGTTCGCGCATTGTACTTCACATATTCATGCTAAAACAGGACACAGCATACAATATAACACAACGTACAGTACATGTGTATATTGCACATTGTTTCTGGGCTACATTAAACGGAATACTGTGTCAAAGTGCTGATAGTTTAAAGTGCTAAGTGCCATATGACAGGTATATGCAGAGTATAACATCTTCATATATTCCTTATATTTTTGCCACAATGAGAGCTGTCCCTCAGCAGCGAGTCCACTGAACACTTCTTCCTCGCTAGGTTGTCACCAAAAATCACAGACCTGCTTAAAGAGACTGACCTTTCCAGTGGGCACTGTCATAGTTACTGCTAGTCAAATGCCATACTGCAGAAGCAGCACAATGGAAGAAGACCAATCAACACATAGAGTCTGCATCTCAAATGGCATATAGTGGATTACTTTTGACCAGGGCCCATAGGGCTATGGACAAAAATGGTGCACTATACAAAGGATAGGGTGCCATTTGGGATACGACCATAGGGAGAAAACCCACCATCTCATCTCAAAGTCTCCTTCATAAACTGGACTTAACATAGGATTTAACGTCTAATGACTGGGTTTGTGTTTGTGATGTAAATCTATAGCATGTCATTAGTGTGCTTTCTAGTCAGGGCCAGCGTTAGAGTGATACACAGTCTGCATCCCAAATGGCACCCTATTCCCTACATAATGCACTACTTTTGACGAGAGCCCTATGCACTGTATAGGGAATGGAGTGCCACTTGGGATGCAGTCACTGAGGGATGTGGAGAACAGCAATAATAGGGTGCTTCCGAAATGGTACCCTAATCCCTACATGGGCCCTAGTCAAAAGTAATGCACTATGTAGGGAATATGGTGCTATTTAGGTTGCATCCATGGGGCTCAGGAGGAGTGGGTGTAGCAGCCATCAGCGGAGCACTGACGACATTATAGGATAATTATGTTTGTAGTTGGACTATGACAAGTGGATATCATTTTTCTCTCTACATGAGTTTCTCTTCTACAAGATGTCTCTATTGTTGTCCTCTACTGTTTCTGACTGTAGGTTTTCTGCCATGATCTTGGTAATGGCCAGAGGCAGCAGCCTTTGTGGCCAAATACGATTAAGAATTAAGATTAAGATATAAAGGTGGACCTTAGGAAGATTAGCGGTGGTTTAAGGCGTCAGGGATCCGAATCAAGAATAAAGGATGAACCTTTTCTTGGAAAGAGCAAGGTCACTTAGAAGTGCAGAAGTTTTGCTGCCAGGTACTGGCAGATCACACAATGGTCATTGTCATCATAAAACCTGTGTGACCAAATACGATTAAGGATTACCCTTGTGGATAGAGCATGCTCACTTAGAAGTGTTAAAGAATGTGGAAATATTCCACCACCAACACCACATTTTTTAAAGGTCATACAAAGGATCATCTTGCTATTTGATTTTGAATTTTAAGACCCCTTGAAGTATCAAAAAATATCAAAAAAATGTATTTGATGAAAAATGTAATTTGGCCTTACTGCTATTAGCCCATACAAACGCATTGAATAACAGATTCACTACATGGAACAACAGATACTCCCCACAAAAAAAAAATCTAAAGGAAGTTTGTTCTGAAGTGTCTATCCTATATCTAAGAGAACTAAGAAAGATCAGGAAACCTTTTTTAATGTAATTTTTTACATGTATTTAAGCCCTTATTTTTGTCACTAAACAGTCTCCATATATACTGTACTTCCATAAATGTTTTTGACTGCTACCGGGGGACCTTCAGATGAGTATTGTGAGGCCTATGGGCGTACGTGTTCGTGAGAGTCTCACCTTTACACAGACGGGTCAAATTATTGTATACTGTAGCCCAAACTGTTCGGATGCTAAAGACAGAAGTTGGCAGATTGGCTATATCAACATCAGACAAGTCCCAAGACGCTTGTGAGGGTCGTAGAGAAAAACGGAGAACACCATGGTGTTCATAAGAGTCTCACCTTTCCATAGAGGGGTCATTGTTTATAGGCTATAACCCATAGTTTGTAGGCAAAACCGTTCGGACGCAACAGACGATTTTGTGAGAAGACCGATTTTTGAGATGTCTCATGGTCTGACAAACACTGCTCTAGCTCTGTCACCTTTCACCGCAGATGCAAAAGTGTTACATAGGTGGATGCGGTGGCTTGAGACGCATCCAATGCAAAAACAGATATCTCTAGCTTAAATTGACAGATTTGTTATGGGGATTTTTTTATTACGCTAATTACATTTCCGTGGGGGCACAGACATTGACCATAGAGGTAAGTTAAGATACTGTAGTCAACCCAATGGCCTATCCATACCAGAACATGGCAATATAATGAATAGAGATACAGGATGTCAGGTTAGACAGACAAAGGCCAGTCAGATGAATACTCCTGGACATGGGAGACCCTGGATGGAGATAAATAGCACAGCGATGGTCAGATGCTGAATGATAACACAGGTCCATGCAGCTGAGCTAACCATAATAATGCAATGAGATTGACAGGGAAGATTATGGGTGTATGGAAGAAATGTCAAATGTTGTCCGTCAAAGAAAATGTTAGGAGAGAGAGAGAGATACAATGCTGTGGCAATCATGTATCAATCGATTAATGTATAATTTGGGTATTTCTCTGTTTATCAGGGCTGCCCATTCATATTTGGACAATTACTATTGTGAGAAAAAATATACAACATTTCTTGAGTTAATGAGATAATGTACTGTATGGATGGATAATAGATTTGAATCATTATCCAAATAGTGCATATCATAGGGCTCTGCTCAAAAGTAGTGCACTACATAGGGAATAGGTTGCCATTTGGAACACAGTCTCTTTCTTTTGTCCATGGTGATGTCATTGGGATGACAACCAAAGGGTTTAATTACGTTCAGTCAAATGGTTCTTGTTGTCATTGATTCCTCCTGTGAGATACTTTCAATTGACCAAGGCAATCAAAGCCTCTCAATTGTGTTAGGATTGAAATTAGCTGAGAAGAGAAATAGCTGAAGAAAGAGCAACGAGAGTAATGCAGAATGACTTCAAAAGGCTAGCCTGTTGGATAAAAAGGAGCTTGGATCATTCTGCCTGTCAGTCACCTGCATCTGATGTGGTTTCGTATGTTGATCAGAGAGAGGGAGAGAAAGAAAGAGGGACGAAAAGAGAGAGAGAGAACACCTGCATTATTTGGTTTTCCTATTAGAAAGAAATGAGACAGGTCTGTTCGTCAGAGAGATCCTGTTGTCAAGCTATCCCAGAATCCTCCAGTGGCCCCGGGCTTAGATTCACTAATCCTGAAGACAGTTTGAGTGGCTAGTGCTTCAGAGACAATGCTGCTTCTAGTGCTGCAAGGGGGAGAATCAGCCTGCCTCTCTCTATGCCTCTCAATGGCTGCATTCCAAAAGGCACCCTATTCCCTACATAGTGCACTTTTTTTATTAGAGGCCATAGGGCTCTGGTTTAAAAGTAGCGAAGTGCACTAATAGGGTGCCATTTGGGACATACACAATGTTGCTGCTCGGGGGAGAATCCTGCCTCTCTCTCTTGGAACCATTGACACAGCACAGTCACGTAGTGTAGTAGAACCACTGAAAGCACAATCACGTAGTGTAGTGGAACCACTGAAAGCACAGTCACGTAGTGTAGTGGAACCACTGAAAGCACAGTCACGTAGTGTAGTAGAACCACTGAAAGCACAGTCACGTAGTGTAGTGGAACCACTGAAAGCACAATCATGTAGTGTAGTAGAACCACTGAAAGCACAGTCACGTAGTGTAGTAGAACCACTGAAAATACAGTCACATAGTGTAGTAGAACCACTGAAAGCACAGTCACGTAGTGTAGTGGAAACACTGAAAGCACAATCATGTAGTGTAGTAGAACCACTGAAAGCACAGTCACGAAGTGTAGTGGAACCACTGAAAGCACAGTCACGTAGTGTAGTGGAACCACTGAAAGCACAGTCACGTAGTGTAGTGGAACCACTGAAAGCACAATCATGTAGTGTAGTGGAACCACTGAAAGCACAGTCACGTAGTGTAGTGGAACCACTGAAAGCACAGTCACGTAGTGTAGTAGAACCACTGAAAGCACAGTCACGTAGTGTAGTGGAACCACTGAAAGCACAGTCACGTAGTGTAGTGGAAACACTGAAAGCACAGTCACATAGTGTAGTGGAAACACTGAAAGCACAGTCACGTAGTGTAGTGGAACCACTGAAAGCACAGTCACGTAGTGTACTGGAACCACTGAAAGCACAGTCATGTAGTGTACTGGAACCACTGAAAGTACAGTCACGTAGTGTAGTGGAACCACTGAAAGCACAGTCACGTAGTGTAGTGGAACCACTGAAAGCACAGTCATGTAGTGTAGTAGAACCACTGAAAGCACAGTCACGTAGTGTAGTGGAACCACTGAAAGCACAGTCAAGTAGTGTAGTGGAAACACTGAAAGCACAGTCACGTAGTGTAGTGGAACCACTGAAAGCACAGTCACGTAGTGTAGTGGAACCACTGAAAGCACAGACACATCGTGTAGTGGAACCACTGAAAGCACAGTCACTTAGTGTAGTAGAACCACTGAAAGCACAGTCACGTAGTGTAGTGGAACCACTGAAAGCACAGTCACGTAGTGTAGTGGAACCACTGAAAGCACAGTCACGTAGTGTAGTGGAACCACTGAAAGCACAATCATGTTGTCACGCCCTGACTCAGGGGACTCTTATATGTTGAGTCAGGGTGTGAATATTATATGTTGTGTTTTCTATGTTTCAGTCTAGGTGTTGTATATCTATGTTTGGCCGGGTGTGATTCCCAATCAGAGACAGCTGTCGCTCGTTGTCTCTGATTGGGGATCATACTTAGGCAGCCTATTGGCACTCGTTAGTTGTGGGATCTTGTTCCGTGAGTAGGCTTGTTTTGTGTGTAGCCTTAGGACTTCACGTTTCGTTGGTTTGTTGTTTTGTCGTGTGTTTATCATTTAAATAAACATGTACGCATTTCACGCTGCGCCTTGGTCTGACCCGTCCTTAAACGTACGTGACACATGTAGTGTAGTAGAACCACTGAAAGCACAGTCACGTAGTGTAGTAGAACCACTGAAAGCACAGTCACGTAGTGTAGTGGAAACACTGAAAGCACAGTCACGTAGTGTAGTAGAACCACTGAAAGCACAGTCACGTAGTGTAGTGGAACCACTGAAAGCACAATCATGTAGTGTAGTGGAACCACTGAAAGCACAGTCACGTAGTGTAGTAGAACCACTGAAAGCACAGTCACGTAGTGTAGTGGAAACACTGAAAGCACAGTCACGTAGTGTAGTGGAACCACTGAAAGCACAGTCACGTAGTGTAGTGGAAACACTGAAAGCACAGTCACATAGTGTAGTGGAACCACTGAAAGCACAGTCACGTAGTGTAGTGGAACCACTGAAAGCACAGTCACGTAGTGTACTGGAACCACTGAAAGCACAGTCATGTAGTGTACTGGAACCACTGAAAGCACAGTCACGTAGTGTAGTGGAACCACTGAAAGCACAGTCACGTAGTGTAGTGGAACCACTGAAAGCACAGTCATGTAGTGTAGTAGAACCACTGAAAGCACAGTCACGTAGTGTAGTGGAACCACTGAAAGCACAGTCACGTAGTGTAGTGGAACCACTGAAAGCACAGTCACGTAGTGTAGTGGAAACACTGAAAGCACAGTCACGTAGTGTAGTGGAACCACTGAAAGCACAGTCACGTAGTGAAGTGGAACCACTGAAAGCACAGACACATAGTGTAGTGGAACCACTGAAAGCACAGTCACTTAGTGTAGTAGAACCACTGAAAGCACAGTCACGTAGTGTAGTGGAACCACTGAAAGCACAGTCACGTAGTGTAGTGGAACCACTGAAAGCACAGTCACGTAGTGTAGTGGAACCACTGAAAGCACAGTCACGTAGTGTAGTGGAACCACTGAAAGCACAGTCACGTAGTGTAGTGGAACCACTGAAAGCACAGTCATGTAGTGTAGTAGAACCACTGAAAGCACAGTCACGTAGTGTAGTGGAACCACTGAAAGCACAGTCACGTAGTGTAGTGGAACCACTGAAAGCACAGTCACGTAGTGTAGTGGAAACACTGAAAGCACAGTCACGTAGTGTAGTGGAACCACTGAAAGCACAGTCACGTAGTGAAGTGGAACCACTGAAAGCACAGACACATAGTGTAGTGGAACCACTGAAAGCACAGTCACTTAGTGTAGTAGAACCACTGAAAGCAGAGTCACGTTGTGTAGTGGAACCACTGAAAGCACAGTCACGTAGTGTAGTAGAACCACTGAAAGCACAGTCACGTAGTGTAGTGGAAACACTGAAAGCACAGTCACGTAGTGTAGTAGAACCACTGAAAGCACAGTCACGTAGTGTAGTGGAACCACTGAAAGCACAATCATGTAGTGTAGTGGAACCACTGAAAGCACAGTCACGTAGTGTAGTGGAACCACTGAAAGCACAGTCACGTAGTGTAGTAGAACCACTGAAAGCACAGTCACGTAGTGTAGTGGAAACACTGAAAGCACAGTCACGTAGTGTAGTGGAACCACTGAAAGCACAGTCACGTAGTGTAGTGGAAACACTGAAAGCACAGTCACATAGTGTAGTGGAACCACTGAAAGCACAGTCACGTAGTGTAGTGGAACCACTGAAAGCACAGTCACGTAGTGTACTGGAACCACTGAAAGCACAGTCATGTAGTGTACTGGAACCACTGAAAGCACAGTCACGTAGTGTAGTGGAACCACTGAAAGCACAGTCACGTAGTGTAGTGGAACCACTGAAAGCACAGTCATGTAGTGTAGTAGAACCACTGAAAGCACAGTCACGTAGTGTAGTGGAACCACTGAAAGCACAGTCACGTAGTGTAGTGGAACCACTGAAAGCACAGTCACGTAGTGTAGTGGAAACACTGAAAGCACAGTCACGTAGTGTAGTGGAACCACTGAAAGCACAGTCACGTAGTGAAGTGGAACCACTGAAAGCACAGACACATAGTGTAGTGGAACCACTGAAAGCACAGTCACTTAGTGTAGTAGAACCACTGAAAGCACAGTCACGTAGTGTAGTGGAACCACTGAAAGCACAGTCACGTAGTGTAGTGGAACCACTGAAAGCACAGTCACGTAGTGTAGTGGAACCACTGAAAGCACAGTCACGTAGTGTAGTGGAACCACTGAAAGCACAGTCACGTAGTGTAGTGGAACCACTGAAAGCACAGTCATGTAGTGTAGTAGAACCACTGAAAGCACAGTCACGTAGTGTAGTGGAACCACTGAAAGCACAGTCACGTAGTGTAGTGGAACCACTGAAAGCACAGTCACGTAGTGTAGTGGAAACACTGAAAGCACAGTCACGTAGTGTAGTGGAACCACTGAAAGCACAGTCACGTAGTGAAGTGGAACCACTGAAAGCACAGACACATAGTGTAGTGGAACCACTGAAAGCACAGTCACTTAGTGTAGTAGAACCACTGAAAGCACAGTCACGTAGTGTAGTGGAACCACTGAAAGCACAGTCACGTAGTGTAGTGGAACCACTGAAAGCACAGTCACGTAGTGTAGTAGAACCACTGAAAGCACAGTCACGTAGTGTAGTGGAACCACTGAAAGCACAGTCACGTAGTGTAGTGGAACCACTGAAAGCACAGTCACGTAGTGAAGTGGAACCACTGAAAGCACAGACACATAGTGTAGTGGAACCACTGAAAGCACAGTCACTTAGTGTAGTGGAACCACTGAAAGCACAGTCACGTAGTGAAGTGGAACCACTGAAAGCACAGACACATAGTGTAGTAGAACCACTGAAAGCACAGTCACGTAGTGTAGTGGAAACACTGAAAGCTCAGTCACGTAGTGTAGTGAAACCACTGAAAGCACAGTCACGTAGTCAAGTGTCACGCCCTGGCTCTGGGGACTCTAATATGTTGAGCCAGGGTGTGTAAAGTCTATGTGTTTTGTTCTAGGTTTCACATTCTAGTATTGTTGTTCTATGTTGGCCAGTGTGGTTCTCAATCAGAGGCAACGTGATTCAGCTGTTGCTTGTTGTCTCTGATTGAGAATCATACTTTAGCAGCCTGTTTCCCCACAGAGTTTGTGGGATCTTGTTTCCAGTCTGTTGTGTTAGACCGTGAACTGTCACGTTATCGTTTTGTTGTTTTTGATCGTGTCTCTAATAAAGAGTATGTTTGCCTGCAACGCTGCGCCTTGGTCCTCATCTCTGTTAGACGATCGTGACAGAAGATCCCACCAGAACTGGACCAAGCATTCAGTGAGGAGCAGAGAGGGTGGACTTGGGAACAGTGGAGGAAGAGCTTCGACTGGGTCAAGCCGAATGAGGAGCTGAATGGCGGGAATTGGAAGCAGAAGAGCGAGAGTTGGGCGAGAACTATAGAGGCCTGGCCCACGGGGAAGAGAGACTCCCAGAACATTTTTAGGGGGGGGGGCTCACGACGTCGGGGCAGCAGGAGGCCGCGATAGAGCGGCCCAGCGGGTTGGCAGAGGAGGCCGCCAGGTTACGGGGGCCACTGGTCGAAGAGGGGATGGAAGGTGTAGAGGCACGGCGAGAGGTACTGGGGTGTGTTGCCAGTCCGGTCCGGCCTGTTCCTGATCCCCACGTAGGGCCAGTGGTGTGTGTTCCCAGTACGGTCCGGCCTGTTCCTGCCACTCGCACCAAGTCTACGGTGCGCGTCGCCAGCTCGGCCCGGCCTGTTCCTGCTCCCCGCACCAAGCCTGTGGTGCGCGTCGCCAGCCCAGTCCGGCCCATTCCTGCTCCCCGCACCAAGTCAGTGGTGCGTTTCGTCAGCCCTGTCCGGCCCGTTCCTGCTCCCCGCACCAAGTCAGTGGTGCGTTTCGTCAGCCCAGCTCGGCCCGTTCCTGCTCCCCTCACCAAGTCAGTGGTGCGCTTCGTCAGCCCGGCTCGGCCCGTTCCTGCTCCCCGCACCAAGTCAGTGGTGCGCTTCGTCAGCCCGGCTCGGCCCGTTCCTGCTCCCCGCACCAAGTCAGTGGTGCGCTTCGTCAGCCCGGCACGGCCCGTTCCTGCTCCCCGCACCAAGTCAGTGGTGCGCTTCGTCAGCCCGGTCCGGCCCGCTCCTGCTCCCCGCACCAAGTCAGTGGTGCGTTTCGTCAGCCCGGCTCGGCCCGCTCCTGCTCCCCACACCAAGCCAGTGGTGTGCGTCGTCAGTCCGGCACGGCCCGTGCCTGTTCCACCGGTGGCTGGTCCGGCACCGGTCAGAGGCTTCACACCGGAGCTAGAGCAATCCGCTCCACCAGTGTGCAGTCCAGCTCCGGCCAGCGGGGCCAGACCGGACCAGGTGTACTTTGGGGGGTTGGAGAGGGAGCGGGGATCAGGCCCGGAGCCGGATCCGCCGCCTAAGCGGAGTGCCCACCCGGTCCCTCCCCTGTGGTATTTGGTGGGCGCGGTCAGAGTCCGCGCCTTTAGGGGGGGGTACTGTCACGCCCTGGCTCTGGGGACTCTAATATGTTGAGCCAGGGTGTGTAAAGTCTATGTGTTTTGTTCTAGGTTTCACATTCTAGTATTGCTGTTCTATGTTGGCCAGTGTGGTTCTCAATCAGAGGCAACGTGATTCAGCTGTTGCTTGTTGTCTCTGATTGAGAACCATACTTTAGCAGCCTGTTTCCCCACAGAGTTTGTGGGATCTTGTTTCTAGTCTGTTGTGTTAGACCGTGAACTGTCACGTTATCGTTTTGTTGTTTTTGATCGTGTCTCTAATAAAGAGTATGTTTGCCTGCAACGCTGCGCCTTGGTCCTCATCTCTGTTAGACGATCGTGACATCAAGCCTCAATTGAACTCCAAGGGACGCTGCAGGTCTCTGGTGTATCAAACCACAGCACTACTACACTCTTAGAAAAAATGGTTCCAAAAGGGTTCTTTGCGGAGGGATAGGGTTCTACCAATAACTGTTTTCATCTGAAGAACCCTTTTTGGAAGACAAGGGTTCTTTGATGATTGTTTGGAATTCAATAAGGATTATTTTATTTATTTTAAATAGTGCCTGAGCATTAGTGTTTACCTCAGTGTTTAAACTTTAACATCAAGAGCTTGAGTAATCTGATGAGTTTAAAAAGATAGGTGTTAGAATGTTTTATCTATATTTGTGCATGTATCTGGTATTCCTTTAATAATTTTACATATACAGTATTGACATAGTTGCTATCTTTGGCATGATTTCTGTCTTTCAAATGAGTATTTTCTATGATTTTATTGAGCAGTGTATGAGAACAGAAGGGAGTATGAGTGAACCAGCAGAGTATTGTATGGTCCATATCAAATTGGCTAGTTTTACCTAGTTTGGATTTTTCAGTGTAGCATTTCTAGTGTTGATTCAGGAGTTAAATTAACTTAACACTCAGTGGTCTAAAATAATCTGTGTTGGTCCTAATAGCCAGAGTTGAGTGTGATTGTGTCATCTTTACTCTGTGTAGAGTAAAACACTCAAAACCAGAGCCATCATTATCATATTTCACAGCATGCTCTATTGCAGATTGATTTTCAGAATTGTTTGTTTCAATATCTGTGTTTTTGTATGAACATTGATTGGTTGACTAATCTTATGCTACAAAAAGATAAACAACATACATTTTTCTAAACTAATCCAATCTGTCAGTAGTTGGAGCCGTTACTGAGATGGTTGTTTCAGTTTAGATGATTTAGGTAGTCCCATTAATGAATCTTCCCTGTGCCCTGGCAGTCATTCTAAATGCAGGTTGCTGGTGATTAAACGTTCCAATTGTTGGATATCCTCACTCTGGCTGGATTCGAATAGGAATAACACATCACTTTGCCTCCCATAACCCTCAAATAGCTATCCTCTCATGCTGCAGTGCATTGTGGATAACTCCCATGTTTCTTTAAGCTGATACTGTAGTGGAAACTACAGAGAAGACAAATGAGTCAATTGTGAGTCAACAGAATGTTTCACAATGGAAGTGGATTGCCTTTAACATGAGTTGACACTCAACCTTGGAGCAATCGATGAGTAAACTGGTCAGGATGTAAAATAATGAGGCATCATCTCTGACAGTCAGGGGGACAGAAGACATCACAGGACAGCTACCAATGCTGATGTCATCTCTTCCAGATTCAGCACAGTTTGCAGAAGACAGACAGATCTTCCACTCCATAGCCAAGCAGGGGTTGATATCAGCAGGTCTTAATGTAATGTAATACAGAGAAAGCCTATTTGGGGAACGAACAGGTATGTTTCAGCCTCTGTCTGGGTTGTTTTTACTTGAAAAGATCTGCATTGTGGAACAATTAGATTAGTAGTGAGATGCCTTTTTATAAATTTGTAAAAGAAAGATCCCACTGGGCAAAAACTGGTTGAATCAACGTTCTTTCCACATAATTTTAACAAAACAATTCAATGTGATGACGTTGAATCAACGTGGAAAACTGATTGTTCAACGCAAGGGAATTTTGTGTTAAATCCAATGACATGGTGAAATTTGTTGTTGATTTCACGTTAGTTGACAACTCAACCAAATGTAAATCAAAACTATATGTTGAAATGACATCTGTGCCCAGTTGGATAGACATATTTAACAGTGGCTGCTCAGTTGACATGAAGCTAACAGTGTGGTTTGGTCTTAGAACCAGTATTTTCCTGTTAAACAGAACTACTGTTTATGCATGCCAATTAATTAACAAACTTTTGGCAACTATTAATTTTTCATAAAACAACATTATTTCCCAATAATTTTCTGTGTGCCCTCAGCAACTCTGGAACGGTCTTCAGTCTCACTAGATCTGCTAATAATCATAATTAGTTGTATGCCTCGTTTATTTCCTCTTTCCCTTCTTCCAGACAGTGTTTTTTCTCAGAATATTGAGTTCCTGACGTCATCACTCTCTTATCCATCTCATTGCACAGAGGGAATCTTTTCTTCCCTCCGTCCCTCCTTCTTCTAGAGTAGACAGCAAAAAGAGATATCAGGCTGTTTAATTTTTAATTTCTTGAATGCAAAGCCGTGTAGTTCTGGTGGGCAGGGCACTGTCCTAATGACCCCCAGATAGGATAGGATATCCCGTGGCCGGCTCCTGAGGATAACTTGAGTGATCGCAGGGTCTCCAGTGGGTATCAGTTAGACTGGGGCTCACTGGAAAAACAAGCCATTTAGAGGAGAGTACCACTGTCCACTGTATCGACTGGTTGCCTGTCTGTCTACCCTTACTGTCTGTCTGTCTGTATCTCTGTCTTTTGTCCCCCGCTGTCTGTCTGTCTGTCTGTCTGTCTGCCTGCCTGTCTGTCTGTCTGTCTGACTATATTACACCAAGTTTTACAATTTAAAACAAATAATATCCAACTGTTTCTACTTTTAAATAATTCTGCAATGGGAACATTGAGAACCAATTAAACAGATTGCCACTGTTTCCAGAGGAGAGAACCTTTCCACACCTCTAAAATACATTAGGGTATTATTAGTAAGCTTACTGCATCCCAAATTGGCACCCTATTCACTATTTAGGGCTCTGGTCAAAAGTAGTGCACCATGTAGGGAATAGGGTGCCACCTATGCCTTCCATTTCTCAAGACACCACACAGCACAATACTCGGGGACCAGGTTATTTCCCTGAGCTCGATGCGTTAAACAATTTACCCAAACGCTCATCTGGTCCCCATGGTACATGCACTATTGGTAAATAGAGACAAGGTATGGAAATTTGCTTTACTCTGCATTTAAACGCATGCATAGAATTCACATGGACTGTCTAGTGTAAAATATCTGGACTACAGCACAGTATCAGGTTTTCTCTGACCACAATGATTACTTGTATGTAATATTTTTACAAGCATTAGACACAGAAAACAGAAATGTGTAGACTTGAATGTGAAGGAGTTGGAGCACTCAACAAAAAAGGCAGAGATTAATTTATTTTAGCTCAATAACAACATGATAACAAACAAAGAAAAAGAGAAATAACACATTCAGTACACTAGTATGATATGGTCACGGAGCAGCCACCCTCCCACATTCAGTACACTAGTATGATATGGTCACGGAGCAGCCACCCTCCCACATTCAGTACACTAGTATGATATGGTCACGGAGCAGCCACTCTCCCACATTCAGTACACTAGTAAGATGTGGTTACGGAGCAGCCACCCTCCCACATTCAGTACACTAGTATGATATGGTCACGGAGCAGCCACCCTCCCACATTCAGTACACTAGTATGATATGGTTACGGAGCAGCCACCCTCCCACATTCAGTACACTAGTATGATATGGTTACGGAGCAGCCACCCTCCCACATTCAGTACACTAGTATGCTATGGTCACGGAGCAGCCACCCTCCCACATTCAGTACACTAGTATGATATGGTCACGGAGCAGCCACTCTCCCACATTCAGTACACTAGTATGATATGGTTATGGAGCAGCCACCCTCCCACATTCAGTACACTAGTATGATATGGTCACGGAGCAGCCACCCTCCCACATTCCAAATCTAGTCAAAGTCCAAGTCAATAAAAACACATTAACAAAAATGTAAAAGTACATTTAGTGCAGTAGCCAATAGCATTGACTCTCCCTTCGTCCAATACTGAAACTACATAGCCAGATGGTCTTACCCCAGGACACAGCCTCAAAGGGGATGTGCATTGGGAAGAACGGCTAATATTAGACGTATTTGAGCTTCTCTTAAGGTACTTTCACTGACAGATGGCCGAGGCATCTCTGACTCACTACACGAGAGGGGAGCGATGGAGCACGCGCACACACACACACAAACACACACACACACACACATACACACATACACACTCTCACGTGTGATGGCACAGAGCGTGGTCACTGATGCTGATGCAGTCAGAGCATGATGAAACTGTCCATAGAAATCGTGGAGGGAGATGGACTAGGTCCAAGAGAGGATTGTCAATGGAGCATGTTCTTATCATTGTTGTTTTCTTGGATATTTTGTCCATAATGTTTTAATGGACAGACACTATTATAGTAAATGAAGGCTTTTATTTTAACAGAATATCTACAGTACAAAATAATTGTTGGTTGAGTCAACAGGCTGAGTCACACATGAAAGACCATTATGGCAATATTATTTTAGCATTAGTCTAACGATATGTTCCATGTTAATCAACCAATCCCATTTCCAAATTGATAAAGCACTTTGGCTAGAGTGCACACAGTCATCAAAATATAATCCTCATCATCACTAGCTGATATTGGCTCGTGCATGCGTCGATCTACAAAGGCTGACTGATACAGTAATGTCGGAGTGAGTAAGAAATCCTCTTTGAATTTTCTAGCCTTCAATTTCTTCACAGTCAGCTTGATAAATGCGTTAGCGTCATTTTCAAGTCACAGCTTATGAGGTGGTGGTGACTTCTGATATGCCTCAGTACTCAGAGCAGCAGGAGAAAGAAAAAACATAAAAATAAATTGCATCCATTATCGCTCACTGATGGGTAACATATGGAGGACAAATTGAACAGCAACCAGGGGTGTGTCCCAAATAGCAACCTTTTCCTTATATTGAACACTACTTTTGACCAGATCCCTATGGGCCCTGGTCAACAGTAGTGCACTATATAGGGAATAGGGTGCCATTTGGGATGCATTCACATAGTATCTTATTGTCTTCTCTCAGCCACCTGCTGGCCTGACCCCCTGGATTAAAAGAGACAATATGGGCTAAATCCTATTTGCTGTTGTGCCACTTGCAATCCAGGATTATTTCCCAGACTCAAGCTATCAGGCAGTAGCTACCAGGCTGTGTCTAGTCTACATCAGAGGCTTGTGTTGTGTAAAAGCTCTTCAATCAAACAGAATCCAAAGGCCATCCATTTAGGAGCAACAGGAAGAAAGCAATGCCATCTGGTCTAAAGGTGGTGTTACTGTAGTAGTTGTAACAGTTCATATGTTTTGAGCCTTGGTCAAAAGTAGTGCACTATACAGGGAATAGGGTGCCATTTTGGATGCACACACAGTCACCAAGACACTGAAGAAGAAGAATCTAGTAGCAGTGTGCCATCTGCCATGGTTAGGTTGGTTTTATGGACGGTGGGCTCATAAAAAACAGTGATAGAAATGGATGACGGCGACAACGTATTGACCTGCCTCCTGCCAGGGATAACAATCATTTTTCAAGCTAAGCGAGAAGGGGAACATGCAGCAAAGTAGGCTGACCTTTCCCAGGTAATATGAACATTTCATTAGTCCTAAATCATGTCATAGTAACACGCCGCCGATCGTTCTTGCACCTTCTATTCAAGTCTATTTAAATCCAACAGTAATGTTGATTGTGACATTTTGTAAAATGTAATGTCAAATATATGAGAAAACATCATATTTCAGCACAAGACCTTTCCTTGTACGGTAAATGAAAAAATTGTAAAAGGGAACAATTGTAATCGTATAAAAGCTTTTAGTGCCAAAAACACTCTCTCACGCTCTTTATGACTGCACTGAGTATAACAAGTTACCGCTCAGAAGATAAGCTTTTCCCAGACAAATTCTGAAATGTAATGAAGATGCTTTGGCTGGAGAGAGTAAAGCTGGTAGTTAGAAAAAGATTAAAAGAAAGATACTGACTCTCCCAAGAAAGCTAAAAGTTCACAGGCAGTCCAGACTAACCTTTTAGGACACAAACAGAGCAGAGGACTGTCCTGAATCACATTAACGTAGGTGGCTGTAATTAGTTTAAGAGGTAACAAAGTTACAGGGGCAGCACCTAAAAGTGGGGGACGATTTTGTGATCATCATTTCATTGATTTAGACTTTATATAAGTGCCTCATTAGGTGAACCACATAGGATGTTTACATTCTGATGTCTAGTCTGTAAATTTACCAGAAAATATATATTTTAAGATTCCATGTCTGCTGCTTGGACCTTGACTCAATACCTGGTTAATTTCTTATCATTAGGAACTACTGGCTGACAGAGCTATGCACAGATCTGATGCTAAACCAGTCTCCTCCCTCCCTCCCTCCCTCCCTCCCTCCCTCCCTCCCTCCCTCCCTCCCTCCCTCCCTCCCTCCCTCCCTCCCTCCCTCCTCTCCTACCATAGCCACAGTTCTCACAGGGAGGAAAGGATTCAATAGTTTATATTTCTGCAGGCTGAATTCTTCCCTCAGGCCAGAATTTGGAAATCTACGCTACTGCTGCTGCTGCTGCTGTTAGTGTTGGTGTTGGTGACGTCAAAAGAAGTCACAGCCAGGACTTTCTCCCAGTCCCACCAGGTTGCACTATGAACACACTGCCCTAACCACCCACTTAGGGGTACAATGTCTGTTTCCCAAATGGCACCCTATTCCCTATTTACTGCACCACTTTTGACCAGGGACCATGCGGTGCACTATATAGGGAATAGGGTGCTATTTGGGACGAAGCCTATCTACTGTGTGGATTACTGAAGCCTCTTTTTGATATATTATTGTCTCACTTCTCTAGGTTTTCTAATCCCAGTAGTCAGATAATCAGGCGTTTGAGTTCCTCCTTGTCTTTGGTAGGAACTGTTATCACTTGTCATTACTCACTAGAGTGGATCCAGCCCTGAATGGCTGCAGTGCAGACACCTGTGATTTCTCTTTTTCCTCTGCAACGCATAACTTCTCTCATAGCAGCAAAGCCTTACTACACGTTAAGACAATAAACAATCAAGCTATATGCAAATAAGGCTCATTAAATGAATGTTATATTCCACGGTATGATCTAAAGCAACAGTAGGCAGGGGAGCATGAATTCACTCTCACAGTACATCAAATGAATAATTCAAACATTAATAATTTGGAAGCTTTGAACAGTAACACTTTTACTCATTTGTGAACCACCGGCAACCAAATTGACTGTCCTCTGTCCCGATCCTGACACTGACCACCCAACTACAATACCAAGGGAATAATGAACATGCAAATTATATTATTTAACCTATTATATGGGAATGTTGAACATACTATCCATGTGGGGAATGTTCAGTACAGAACATTCTGCAATGTACATATGTTGAATATTAAAAGAGAATGTTGGCCTACATAAGGGAATGATGAAACTACATATGGGGAATCAATGTTGAACATATTGTATGTAATACACCCTACTGAGAGGTAGGCAGCACTGCACAGAGACAGAGCCTACTCATGTAACCATGACGTCCAACAGAGAATGTGTATCCCTGAACAAAATGGAAAAGGCTCTTACTCTGTTTCCTGCTCCCACTCTGAAAAAGGCTTTTACTTTTACTCTGCCACCCCTCTCCTGATTCCCCCTTAAGGCAGATTTGCTTGGGCTGCAGGCAATGGGCTCCTTTAAATCACATCTCTACGGGAGAAAAAAAAAAAAGAAAAGGCTTGAAATTGGAAATGGAGGCTTCTGGAAAAAGAGGGAGAGAAAATAGCCAATGCAGTCTGTAGTGTGGTGTGATGTGTGCAGGTCCCATTCTCTCTCCCTCTCTCTCTCTCTCTGTAGTGTGATGTGTGCAGGTCCCATTCTCTCTCCCTCTCTCTCTCTCTCTGTAGTGTGATGTGTGCAGGTCCCATTTTCTCTCCCTCTCTCTCTCTGTAGTGTGATGTGTGCAGGTCCCATTCTCTCTCCTTCTCTCTCTCTCTGTAGTGTGATGTGTGCAGGTCCCATTATCTCTCCCTCTCTCTCTCTCTCTCTGTAGTGTGAAGTGTGCAGGTCCCATTCTCTCTCCCTCTCTCTCTCTCTCTCTCTCTCTCTCTCTCTCTCTCTCTCTCTCTCTCTCTCTCTCTCTCTCTCTCTGTAGTGTGATGTGTGCAGGTCCCATTCTCTCTCTCTCTCTCTCTCTCTCTCTCTCTCTCTCTCTCTCTCTCTCTCTCTCTCTCTGTAGTGTGATGTGTGCAGGTCCCATTCTCTCTCCCTCTCTCTCTCTCTCTGTAGTGTGATGTGGCAGATCCCATTCCCTCTCCCTCTCTCTCTCGTCGGAGTGCATGCTGGGAGTGAGTCGTGAAGTAGGAGTGATTGTGAGTGACTGGAATAATTTTCACTCTATTGGGTTTCGGTATATATATATATATATATATATATATATATATATATATATATATATATATATATATATATATATATATATTGATTCGTTTAGTTGTTTTAAGGTTATCTTGTCTAACTATCACTAAGCACTTATAGGGGTGGTGGGATCGTTGAGGTTGTTTTTCTCGAGGGCACAACCAGCGGGTGGGACTGGTTGCAATGACCACTCGCGGAGGTTTGGCGTTTGAAAAACTTAGTAGGCGGCATGGAGTAAAGATTCCTGCTGCAGCAGGGTGTTCAGTGGAAGAATGTAGCTTAGCAGTGGGTCATACCCAATGATAGCATAAAATCAGCCTCAAGGATGAATAGCGCTGTAGTGATATTCTTAGATTCCATTGAAAAGGTGAATACGATTGTTGAGAGTGGTGTTGTGTTGCGGGAGACACAGACGTCAGTTTTTCCTCTTATGAATCTGGCGAAGAAAGTTATACTTTCTAACGTGCCACCATTTGTTAGAGATGAAGTATTGGAGCAAGAGTTAACTCGTCATGGTCAACTTGTATCTACAATAAAGAAGGTTCTTTTTGGATGCAAAACTCCTTTGCTGAAACATGTCGTGTCTCATAGGAGACAAGTGCATATGATTTTAAAAAAGGACACTGACGAACTGAATTTAGCATTCAGTTTTAAGATTGATGGATTTGATTATGTCTTCTACGCTTCTACTGAATCAATGAAATGCTTTGGCTGTGGAAGAGAGGGGCATTTGGTATGTTATTGTCCCGAGAACGAGCGCGCAGAGCCCGGTAGCAGCTCAAGTGATGGTGCAGCTAATGCACCACCGCGAAGGGATGAACATTCTAAGGGTGCAGGGGAAGGGAGAAGGTGGGCAGATGTGGTTGGAAAAGTAGGAAAGGAAAGCAGTGTGGCTATGGGGGCAATTGTGGTAGATCAGAACAAAGAGGGAGGGGAAACAGTCAGTGAGATTGCGACTGTGGTCGCTGAGGTAGTGCTGGAAAATGAAATTGGAGGTCAAGAGGAGATTGAAATAATAGAAAAGGAAGCAGCTTTTTTCAATGTACTGAGGAGTAAGAGGAGAATTTAAGGGGTGGTGAGGGGTCTAATTCTAAGAGGAAGGTAGAGATTGATAAATCAGTTGAGGATAAACAGGTTGTAGAGATGGTGGAGTTTTCTTCTGGGGAGGATAGCGAGAGTGAGTCATCTGACGCGTCACAACAAAATAGTGAGAGAAATGGGGTGGAAGGGAGGTATGGGAATGAGAAGGTACGTCAATTTCTGAATTTGACAGAAGGGAAGAAATATATGCACTTCTGGATTATAATGTAACAGATTTCTTTCCTGAAAGTGAATTGTTTATTGAATCAGCAAAGTTTCTGATGTCAAAAATAATGGGGGGAGGTTTGACAAGCCCTGAAATTGCTAGACTCAAGAAAGTGGTCACGAGAGTGATAAGTGATGTAAATTCTAAAGGAAATTAAAGAGTTCAGTCGCAGCCTTAACTCTGTAAAGAGATGTGGTTTATGTGTCTTCCTCTGTATTTTTTTCCCATCCATGAGCAGTTTTAAGATTTCTTCTTTAAACGTAAATGGGGCAAGATACGTTTCAGAAAAGAGCCGTAGTGTATGAGTTAATTAGGGGAAAGGGAAGTGACATACGTTTTCTACAAGAAACGCATAGTAATATGGAAAATGAAATTGTGTGGCAACAGGAGTGGGGGGGGGGGGGGGGGGGGGACAGTGGTGTGTAGTCATAAAAACTCAAAAAGTGGGGGTGTGGGGGTTCTCAAAAGGGTTTTTGCCTTTGTCATATGAGGTTGAAGAGGTAGTTGAGGGGAGGTTATGAAAAGTTAGAGCGAGGTATGAAAACATCACTATGTGTCTGATAAATGTATATGCCCCAGTGGTGGCAGTTGAGAGAGTATGTTTTTAGAGACATTATCAAATACCATTGAGAAATGTAATACTGAAGATTATTTATTTATTGCTGGGGATTTTAACTGCACGGTCAGTGATTTAGATAGAAATCACAAAGAACCTCATATAGCCTCAAGGACGTTTTTAAAACATTGTAACACATGAACTGTGTGATATTTGACGTCAACATGGAGGCACGAGACAGTAAACCTGGGCCCATGTGAGAGAGAACACCATCTCTATGGCCAGTTTAGATAGGTTTTATTGTTATGAGCATCAATCTCAGGTCTGTAAATCAAGTGTGATAACCCCAGTGGGATTTTCTGATCATTGTTTAATAACAGAGGTGGTGTTTCATTAATGCTGTAAAACCCAAAAGCGCATACTGGCATTTTAATATAACTTAATTGAGTAATGCTCACTTCAGGAAATGTTTTAGTTTTTTGTGGGAGAGGTGGCGGTCTCAAAAGGCCAGTTTTGTATCCCTTCAACAGTGGTGGGATATAGGAAAAATACAGATTCAACAATTCTGTAATCAATACGTGAGAAATGTCATCAAAGACATCACCGAATCAATGAAAGCCCTAGAGTCTGAAATAGTGGAACTCCTGACATTGGTTGAGACCACAGGAGATCGAGACCACAGGAGATCGAGGCCATACTCAGGCCCTCAAGAGAAAAAAAGCTGCATTGGCAGCTGTGATGTGTGCAGGTCCCATTCTCTCTCTCTCTCTCTCTCTCTCTCTCTCTCTCTCTCTCTCTCTCTCTCTCTCTCTCTCTCTCTCTCTCTCTCTCTCTCTCTCTCTCTCTCTCTCTGTAGTGTGGTGTGTGCAGGTCCCATT